>NC_135482.1:82286025-82593192 GCF_052094955.1 Ictidomys tridecemlineatus | reverse complement strand
TTATTTAGGCCACCAAAGGTCAACTAATAGTTTAAAAATTAAAATATAGCCTTGCGGAGACATTAATGTTTTAACTGAAGTTTCCATTTACTTATTTATTTTAGTGTTGGGTATTGAATCCAGGGCCTCATGCATACTAAGTTTCCATTTTTTTTTAATGCAAGCTATGTTTAAAACTAATGTGTTACTGTAGTCAAAGATATGTATATTTGTTTGTTATGCGGTACTACAGATTGAACCAGGGGCAATCCACCATTGACCTACATCCCCAGCCCTTTTCTTCTTTCCTTGAGATAAAGTCTCATCAAGTTGCGGAGGCTGGTCTCAAACTTGCAATCTTCCTGCCTCGGGCTCCTAAGTAGCTGAGATTATAGGTGTGTGTCACTGTGCCTGGCTAGTCAAAAATACATTTGAAGATCAGAAAACACCATTTACAAAGGTGCCTCTTATCTATACTATCATTATCATACACACACACACACACACACACACACACACACACACACACACAGTTCACATATACCTACATATATGAATATATAAATACATATGAACATACAAATATACATACATACAATTTAAATAGGTAATGACATGGAAGGATAATCTTTCAAAGACTCAAAATGTACATATGAGTCTTATTATTGTACATTTCCAAACAACGTGATGTTTTTACCTAAGCTTCCTAACTTCTAAAATTCCATCTTTTTTCTTGTGGACAGGGTGTTTTTTCTCCCAGCAAACCAAACATGTTTCCTAGTAAGGAGTTCCTAGTGTTCCCCACGACTAACATTTTGAAGACACTTCTATTAAGGTAACATATTTAAGTGATAAATATACAGTTCATTTACTCCAAAGCATAAAAAGAAAAGAGAGTAACATATGGAAAAGCAATTCTCCCATACTAAGTTTCCATTCCAATCTGTAAGGCATTGCTTACAGATTCACATGAGGAAAGCAGTCAGGCCAATCAGAGAGAAAAGGTTTTCTGGGTGCCCCTAGACCTTCCCTCTGGTGCTTTACTGACACTTAGAGCTCATGTTTCCCGAAGCCTGGCTGCTGGGAGCCAATAATTGTTATGCTTCTGTCAATGCAACCGCCAGCAGGACTTTCTGGTTCTGCCTTCACGTTCCTGGAAACAGCCCTTTGGGGTTCTACACTTCTGAGAAGCCAAAAAAGAGCGGTGCTGCAAAGGTGCCAGAAGTGACTTCTCCCAGGCGAGCCCATCTCCAACCGTAGGGCCCTGCTGCCTTGGGAATTTGCTGATGTCAGACACATACAGCAGGACATTGGCCTCGTATCCATTTTATCTGCACACTTACAATCGATGCATCATTTCTGTCAAGCTGATTGACAGACAAAGAGGAGGAAGTCCCTAACGTTGTCACAGTGGTTACAGTTTGAAGAAAGTTTCATATCTGTGTGCAAATTCTATCCTCAGAAAAAGAATTCTGTTAACTAGCTAACTACTTCATAAGATGTAGCTTCCAGCCTGCCATGACCAGCCTGACCTATGTGGGAAAATGCTAATTTAATTTTTTAGTTATCATGAAGTCCTTTCTATAGTCAGAAACTTTTTAAAACCATTTTAGTGTTTCGTTGTTATGCTCTAACTCTCAGAAACAGAGTGGCTTCATTCTTTTACTTTTTAAATGTGAAAACTGAAATACAACTCCAGTTTATAACTGTGCAAAGTTAAAACCGCACAAAGTCAAACTCACAACCACTCTCAGAACTTTGAGGAATGCCAGCCTTTATTGTTAAGTCAGGTGATGGTTACCCCACAAAACACCTTTTCTTCAGAAAGCCATGTTACACTCTGCTCCTGATCCAGGCACAAAAATGTCTCTTAGATTTTCATCAAAAAAACCACAATGCTTAAGATTCAAGTTAGCACTGAAGAGACGTGGTGGGGGTAGGGGCTGGGGGTCCTTCTTCCACAACTTTTAGGACCTTTAGCAAGTAACTTATCCCCTCTGCCCTGGGTTTACAGATCAGTACCATGGCACAAGAAATAATACCTCTCCCTCATGGAGTTGTAAGTGTTACAAAGGACAAGCAATTCATGGGATTTAGTGTCAATTAACACCAAATATGCTCCCCACTATTTAGGCAAGTTATTTAATGTTCTGTCTTGATTCTTTCATGTCATTAATGGAGACCATGTCTATATTTCCTCTAATAGAAATACCATGATGTTTTAAAATATGAAAGTTGCCTTTAAGTTCTTATGAAAACAATAAGTACTGTCACAGAGAACCTACCTGAGGGTAGTAAGGTATCTGGAGAGCCATTGGCAGACGTCTCAGCATTGTCATTGTTCTCCCCAAACTCCTTTTTATATATCGACAGCATATATGAGATCCTATAATCTAGTCTGACACTCAGGATAAACTACAAGAAACATGCAAAACAACATTTTCAATTAATTAGCACAGTGTTGAAAAAAGCAATTCATTACACGGCACCAAGAGCAACACAGCCATCAACCTTTCAGGTGAACTAGTCAGAAACTTGGTGAACTTAACATTCCGTCGTCCACATGTTTATCAATGTTAAGACTAAGGGAAAGGATACATTTCTATAAGCCAGTGTTAGTCAAATCCCACAGCAATTTTTGGAAACAAGGAAGTCTGACACCCTACAATTGGTCTCTGAATAGTCCAGGTAGGTATCTTGTGGGTCTAGATGAAGAAGTAATGTTGTAATTCCACAGAGCACTTTGCAGCATTTTCATTGGCTCTGAGAGGAGAAAGCTTGAGCTATGGCCTTCATCCTTGCACAGAAAGGCTGGGCTTTCAGCTACAGTAGAGCTGACTCTACAATCAGCCCTAGAGTTGTGGCCATAAGGAAGCAACTGAAATCATGGTACCTATGTGCTGTGGGTTTTCCATTGATATTTGTGTTTCTGTAGGCTGGCTTTGCGAGAGTTACTGTTCCCATTAACAGAAACTAAGTACTAAGGCTTCAGTCAAGTCATGGGGAATTCAAGCACTCGAAGCCCTCGGCTCTCCAGAAGCTGATAACCGAGTTGGGAAAACAAATCATAGCACTGTTTACATGCATAGGAAATGACTGAGTGCTGAACCATGTGGCAGGGATGCTATGGAGATCTGAGAAGGATAAATCAGGATGCAACAGATTAGAGGAGTGGTTTTCATGGTTGTCTTCCATCCTAGTCTGCCTGAGGTAGGCCCTTTACTTTCTGTGTCTCAGCATAGTTAACAGTGCTCCCTAGATTCTCAAGAGTTCTCATTTGGACAGTAAGCAATGCAGTCACCCAAGTTTTAGGAAAGCTGGCATTTCCTGGTGTCACTGAAGCTTATCACTCTCTCTGTGCCACTCCTGCAGCACACCTCCCCTCCCCCACAGGCCCCCTCCTCTCATTCTCCCTCAGACTCTGTTCCCTGAGCTCTTGAATGCTTACAACTTCTCTCACCTTCTCACTTTTTAAAGTTCATGTTGCCCTCCATATTCTTCTTTTCTCCCTCCAAATAATCAGTTTTTGAGATCGCCTCCAAGGTTCAGTTTAAATCCTTTTTACATCACGTTTTCACTGGTTCCCCAATCCAAATCGAAATCAATCTCTCTTTCACCCTCCGCTCACCCACCCTTTCTCCTCCTCCTTTTCCCTTTCTGCTCCCTCTCTTCCCTCCCCCTTCACCCCTTCCTTCTCATCTTTCCCTCCCACCCCCAGATGTTTATGCTCCTTCCAGGCAGGAAACACTCTTTGTAAGTCACACTCATTTAATTCACCAAACATTTGTTAAGCTAGGTACCCAGGAAGTGGCCAGGGATACAAAAATGGTACCAAGGATATAAGTCTACCTCGGAAGAGCTTATAGTCTAGAGGGGACAACAAACACCAAAGAGACTCTTTTATTAATATGCAGTGAGTGCTCACACACTGGGTGAAGTGATTTTAGTTAATAAGGGGATTTTCAAAGCAGGAGACAGATCATGGGAAAAGGGAATCAGAAAGAGCTCTCAGATTTGATAACCTGGAGCAAGAGAGTAGGAAGAGAAGGTGGGCTGCAACAAGGAATCCGAGGGGTTTTTTTTAAAGCCTATGTAAAAAAAAAAAGTAAGAAACAAATTAATTAAATGTGAAATATCCTTTCTCTTTTAATGGAAGATTAGTAAACCTAAATATAACCAAAATAAAACACTGAATTCTCTACTACATCAAATTATGAAAAACAAATAGAAGGTTCATGAACGAAAGGAACAAATAAAAACAAAGGCAGAGAAAGACCATATAGAAAAGGTGAGAGAAAGAATGAATGAGAGAGAAATAAACAGACTGAAAAAGAAGGATACATTAAAAATGGGAAAAAGACAGAAGGATCCTGAGAGAGAAGAAGCGCTGGCAGAAAGCAGAAGATCTGCCAAGGAGTGTGGCTACAAAGAAATTCTTCAACAGAAGTTTCAAGAAAGAAACATGCTCAAGAACAGGATCAATGAAACTGACCCCGACCCAGGGACCAGCAATCAGACTGAACAGAGGGTCAAGGAGAATTCATAAAGTGCCCAAAGAGGCAGCAAAAATGAATCAGCCCCTGACTGCTGTGCCTCAGAATCTCATTTCATCCTTTTTCACCTGTTAAGAGTTTTTTCTAATGCTCCTTTTCTCCAACTGTGGGCTAAAACGAGGTCACATGTTTTAGAGGTCGTCTCATGAGTAGGATGATGTTAAGCTGGGGGCTCATTAGGTCCCTGGGTCAGGTGATGACTGCCTTTCTCAGCTTAAGAATAGGAAAACTCTAAGTGATTTTTCAGGGTCATGAACACAGGGTTGGGAGGCCTGCCAATGTGTCTCAGGATTCAGCCTTTGGAATTCCTGGAGGAACTGAGAAGCCTTTTATGATCATAAATCTAATTACTTTAAATGAAAAATGTACAGCCCCTTCCAGGACTACTGACCCACTTCTGGTAGCTCCGTCTATGTTAAATTATGATGAAAGACTTAGTAAACTATATCCAGAATCTTAAGAGACTCTTGAAAACTCCAGCTTCCAGTCTCCAAATCTGGAATCAATGCTATAATTAAGGTATCATAAAACTGCTTTCCAAACTTAACAAAAAAGAAAAGTGCTAGGAATTTATAAGCTACTCTAATGTAAATTTATTCACTAAAATAATGCATGTGTGGTAAGAGTTTATGTTGTTTAAATTCATAAAATTAAGGTATTAGAGTACGCTAACTTTTCAAGAAATAATTATTCCCTGTCACTTAAAAACAAAAGCACAGAGAGATGGTTATTTATATAAATCACGAGAACCAATGATAACAATTTTTATTTGAGTTTCTTGCAACAACAATAAGTCTGGATATTTGGAATCATATGCTTGATTCAATTACAAACAGGAAAATAATTGGAATTTGATCATTAACTCTACCTTGCATAAATATTTCCTAAATGAGGAAAAATTCAATCAGGATCAATATCAAATGAAAAAAATATATATATATCATATATATAATATATATATGATATATATATATATACATCATATATATAATATATATATGATATATATATATATATATACACACACATACACACATGAAAGCAGTTTTAGCCAGCTCAAAGCACTCCACAATTGCTGGATATTATCATTAGTATATTTAATAGAAAGGAATAAATAGAATTAATGTGTTAAATAGCATCTGTGTAAGAAGTCTTACCAGGCTTGTTCATAACTTTAAAAAATAAAATTAGATAAACAGCATTTCAGAAAACTCACATAGCAACTGGGAACAAAAAGTTTAGTGAAATATAAGCAAAATGTGTCTGTTGTGGGGCGTACCTGTAAAATCTCGATGATCTTCAGCTTGGTGTCCATCACCGTCACGTCCTCATGCTCCGTGGGGCTCACCTGCTTAGTGGGGTGGATGCTGGGCTGCACATCAGGCACGCTCACGGGAAAGATGGAGCCTCTGCTGAGCACCATCTGGGTCATCATCTCTCCCACCCCGTGGATGGTCCTCATGACGTTGTTCCCTGGCACCAGAAAAGGCCACAGTCAACACATGTAACACTTGGAGCTATGCAGCAGTGATGCTCACTTGGTCACAACCAGGCCAAGAATCTGACACAGAATGTATGACACATAGGAAAGGAGTACAGGCCCTGCTCTGGCTCTGACTACACAGATGGAGTTCAGTGATTGCAGGTGTACTTCAAAATGGCAGGATTTTTGAAGATCAAGTTTACTTTTCTCAGAAAAATGCTTTCACATGATTCACTGAAGGTAAATTGTTGGTACCCCTAATATCCAGTCTCTTCTGTGACACAGGAAGTCCCACCAACTGTCACACCCATAGGCCCTTTCACAATAACAAAAAGAAAAAAAAATTGTTGATTGTTAATGTCTATAACACAGTCAGTTTCAAACAGGGATACAAAGACTACAACCAAGTTCCCATCAGAAAATAAATACAGGCCTCAGACCACCTTAAGACATTCTGCCTCCCTAAAGTGGAAAAACCCAAGAGCAGGAGGGGCAGCAGAAAGTGCCTATGGTTCCAGCAACTTGAGAGGCTGAGGCCAGAGAATCCTGAAGTGCCCAGGAGTTTGAGGCCAGCCTGGGCAACACAGGTAGACCAAATCCCCACCCCACCCCACCTCACATGAACGAAATATGAAAAACCAAAATGAACAAAGAGCGTATTCTTCTTTTCAAAACTAAGAAAAAAAAACTGAAGGAGCCCTCTATTTTCACTTGTCACAGAAGCCACTTTACTAAACAAAAAAGAAATGAACCCTTGCTGGCATTACTACAAATAATGCTTCTGATATATGGTTACCTGGTAAGAATTGGTTTTCATCATTCTTTTAGGGATTTGGACATACAGCCTTATCCAGCTCAAACCGAAGCCACCAACCCCTTGGATCTCCACAAATGTTGGACAGGTGACCTCACAGAGCAAAAACCCTATGCACAGATCATGCCAACACTAGCATTTTCTAAACAGGCCTCCCATGAAAAGTTGGGAAGTTAGTTCACATGCACAGCCTACCAAGTACCTCACATTTCACTTCTCCCCAGGCCTCAGACCACCCTGTTTCTTTGTTCCATACCCTTCCCTAAATCTATTCTTGGGGAGGCAGGTTTGAGTCTGGGAGCTTCTTCTCATTTGTCTACCTCATGAACAAACTCTATTTTGCAAAACTCCATTGACTGGCAACACTACTCAGTAGGCAGAATGGACCCAACTGATCACAGGATTGCATAAAAACTATTTAAATGCTCAATTGTGACATTCTGATTCTACACTGGGGTCAAGAAATTTTTATCTCTCTTGTAATATTTACAAAAAGGTTGTGACTACAATTTAAGAAAAAGAACATCTCATCTGGGGAAAGAGTCTGTACTCTCCAATACAATCCCCATCCCTTCATCTAATTTGAAAAAAAAGACCATTCGAAATCCACAAAAGAACTAGTTGGAGGTATTTACAGAAATCAGTTAGTGACAAACATGATGGCGTCCGCTGAAGATCACTGTTTTCTGTGTTTCCTCCTGAGTTTGGCGATTTATTCATTTGTCCATCAATAAAACTGCATGATTTGCACCATGCCCCTACTCCCTATGCTGACCACAAACAGCTGGGTCAAAGGTTCCTCCTGTCACTCCCACGATTTATGCTCTCCAGCCTGGCTGTTGTCCCTCACTTCTAAATTCCTACAACAAGCAACAAGAATTCAAAAGAATGGTTGTCTACTTTCCAAACAGTGGTCTTTGCTTCGTGGGTGTTCATGGAACTCTGCCTGAAGCCAAAGCCTAAGAATCTGGCAAAAGAATTTTCCCTTCCCTAAGTATCAAGGGGTGTAAACCAAGAGAAAGGCAAATGGAAATGAGGGGTCACGAGATAAAACTCTCAGCTCTAAAGGAAGAATACAAACTCCAGGGATGCCTAAAGGATCAAAGGACAAATAATTAAAAAAAAATGTTTAAAAGATGACAAGAGAATCTGAATAATCCAAACCACTATTACCACTCATAACTACTATTAGTTGTACATTGTGTAAAGATGATATGCTTTTTAAAACCCACTGTCTTATCTATATGTGAAATCAGTACAAGTCAGAGGTCAGTGCTCCAATTGTACATTTGAATACACAAAACAGTAGTGTTTTTCTCTAAAGTGGCATATGCTAGGAAGAAATTAATTTAGGTTTTCTCCTTGAAGGTCTGGAGAACCTTATTATGTTGCTACTTTCATAAGTCAAAAAAGGGGAGAAAAAAATACATAAAGGAAATTTCCAAATTGGACAAAGTTGAGACAGTTCACTATTTTCTATCAGAATAGCCTTAAAGTTTCCTTGTCTGTGGTTCCCAATCACACAAGTGAGTATTTCCAAATCTCCCTCATTGTTTGCCACGTGGATTGCAAGGATGCACCTCTGGTTACTGGCAATAGTTTTGGGTTTGGGTTTGAAGTCCAACCAGTACATTCATTCAAGTCTTGATTCGAGTATATATGAGTGTTTGCCTCCAAAGATGATTTCTCACTATGAACAGAGAACAGGCTCCCTTGTTATTCTTAACCCTGAATCACACAGAAATCCTTGGCACCCACAGTGTCTGAGTCTTATTTAGATTTGCATGGAAAATAATCATTTAATCCAAATGATTATAATAAAGACAGTTAGACCAGACAATTCTTTACCCAAATATAGAACCCATTCCCAAGAAATTAAAATCCAGAGGCCGGAACCATATTAATATATAACATATGTTGTCAGTGAAATGGGAGGGTTCGTTCCAGTGGTACCACATCCTCGCATACCTGTGGCACGTGGTTGCCACAAAATTCTCCTGACATTTCCATGTACGGCCAACTCAGGAGTCTCAAGTGAAAGGATGCTGTATTTTCTGGGTTTGCTTGGTGGTGATGAGAAGTGCTGTGATTCTGAACTATCGCAGCTTGAAAAACATAAGTCAAACACTGCATGAATCACAGGCATACAAGTCTTCCCGGTATCTGTTTTTCCACAGAAAAAAAAATTCTAAGTCTAGACTGTTGAAATAAATCAGAGGTGATCAGTCCCCAACATTACAAAAGAGAAGTCATATTATTTCTCTTCTCAACTATAATTAGTTAATATTGACTTAAATGTTTCGGTAGAAAAAGGTCCTAACAACAGAAATTCTCTGGACAATCTAAACCTTAGGAATTCAGTTCTTCTATAATTTTTGTATATTAACCCAGTAGCCAGATTTGGGATATATGTAAAAAAGCATGTTGAGATAATCTGAAAACCTGGAAGTTGTTTCTGTTGAGTTAAAAGCAAGAAGGAAGGAATTGCTTAGGAGAAAAGGCAGATGGACTTTTTATGTTTTTTCATTATACAATTAGATACATATTTTTACTAATCCTAATTCCCTCAAAAGAAAAAGCCAAAAATGAGACAGGTTTAGTAAATCCACATTGGGAATGGTGATGGAATCATCTGAGAATATACTGTTTTGTTCCTTTGATTGTTCCAATGATCCAAGTTTCCATTACCCATTTCAGAAAAGTGAAAAGCAATGAGGTATGTACATGACACTGAAGCTGCTGCATGGACCAACATTTAAATTTGCCTTAATCAGATGTTACTGTGGGGAATCACTACTGGGTTCAACAATCATTTGCAATTATATGGATTTATAGAAGCATAAGAGATTTAACAGAATCTTGACTGAAATTTACCTATGGTAGTTTATTTGAAGTCATCTTTACGCATTATCTCTTCCCATTAGAAACACTTTTCTCTTCTGAACACATAAGAATAGAAATGATAATTTGAATTTTCTTGTTTTTCAGATTTCAAATAGACATTACTATAACATTCTCAGGATTTATAAGAGATAATAGACATCTGATTAGAAGTGTTCTTTGAATAATTGTTCACACAATTTAATTGTTCTATGACTAAAGTCAGCTCAGTGTTTTATAATGATTTAGAAACCAAAATGGATAATACAAAAACAATTCTTATTTTCCTTGAAACATATTTTTACAGCTGGATTTGCATAAATGCATCTGCTCTTATAATAATTCACTTGAAACAGAATGACACTAAGCCAGGAAACCGTGGCTCAGAAGGTCTTCCTGGTTCCAGCCTAGCCCAGCAGTAACTCACAAACCTCAGCGAAAAAATGCCTACACCCTCTAGAATGAGAGTAGTTTTCTATTTCAATCATTTTCTAGAGCAGTGCTTCCTCTCCATGGCTGAAGGTTTGGGTTACAAAAGGTCAATTCTGTATGCCAAGAAAACAAAAATATTCACATGAAATCAAAGCCTTAATTAAGGTACTGGCATAAGCAGAGAAACAGGTAATATGGTACCAACCTGGCTTCAAGATTTGAAGCCCTGAGAAGACCATCAGATGACTAGCCGCTTCAAGTGATCACAGTATTTCGGAGAGCTGCATTAATTTATTCCACACAGGCTTTACCCCACATGCTGAACCTCAATAGGCTCACTGTTCCTCTGCCTGGATTCTCTCACCCAGATGGTTACATGGCTTTCTCCATTGCTCCTTTTTGATTTATGATGCAATGTCACCTTCTCAGCTAGACCTCTTCTAACCACCCTCATAAAGAAGCATTGCCATCAATGTCAATCCATGCACCCAGTGACATTTCAGCCACAGCATTATAACTATCTCACATCCTATGATACATCTGATTATATGTATATTGTGTTCTCTCCCCCCAGCGAAAGGAAGGGGAGGGGAGAGGAGCCCCATGAAGGCAGGGATCCTGCCTCGCTTACTGTTCTGTTGCTATCCAGAGTAATGCCTGATCCTGCTTCACTTACTGTTCTGTTGCTATCCAGAGTAATGCCTGATATATAGCGGGCATTGAATAAATGTTCATTCAATAAATGAAGGAATGAAAGAAGAAAAAAGCTGGATAAATAAAAGAACTATTAAGAATGAGAATTACTTTTTTAGAAGCCTAGTATAAAAAATTGGCTTTCATTACATTAAAAGTATTCCATCTTTCATCAAGATGAGTTCTTGCTTATTTTCTTTTATTCTTCTCTAAATTTTTGCAAAAAGAATATATAATTCTGTGCTTCTTAAAAATCAATTTATTAAAAGGAAAAAGAATTAATTAAATAGCTACCACTGAGATAAGGGGAAATAATGGAACTTGCCTAGTTGAGGGAATATCTTATTCCCTGTACTTTGTTGGGTCACAGGACAAGCATCCCTTTGCCTCAACTAATCCTCACAGGGTCCCCCTCACCCCACCCCACTTTACATAGCCAGAAAGTGACAGTCTTAAATACATGCCAACTGATGTGAACATGACTCTTTTTACCCCATACCATATTGCTTCATTAACAAGGTTCCAAAGAGTTTATGTTAGAACTCAGAAAGCCCAGAAAGACAAGATTCCAATTAAAACTGCACTAAGAATGTGGAACTGCTGTTTGCTTCTAATCATGTAATGAATTTGCTCACATTATTCTCAAGTGATCTAACCCAACCAGCTTTTATTACATATGTTGAGCCACACATTACTAGCAGCTTTTTGTTTATATTACAGGGCGAGCTTTGTTCAGAAAGTATTCATAAAGCAAGAAATTTTTCTCTGACTCCGTAACAGGAACATCCAGGGTGTGCAGACATAAGAGAAGCAGAAGAATTTACAATATGGTTGGAAAATCTAAAACATGTCCACAAAAATAAAATTAAGACCAAGTATGAGGCAGATGGCATGGTAATAGCATAGCATGGGTAGTACACAGATGGCTTGGGATGTTTTCATTAGGAGACATCCGCTAAAGACGCGGGGAGAAAGTGGAGGACAGCTTCACTGAAGATACAGAATTTAGAACTAGGTTTGGGATGAAGTGAAGAATTTGATTAGAAAAAGCATGATTTTTGTCAAATCTTTGTTCAGAATGTCAAACCTAATAAAATATGTTCTGGCTTCTTATGAGAATAAAATTTTATAACATGTAGAAGAGGGCATGAAGAATAAAAAGTACCATATAATGTAAAGGGGAAGTGCAGGACATGAGCATGCTTTGACTTCACCTCTGAAAAACAACTCTTCTCATTTAATTAGCTTCCAAAATCGTGGTCAGCACCTTACTAATGAATACGTAATCCTACCATGTAATCACAGCTTGTAATCTCTTGTGATACAGCATGATTGACACACAATATTGCCTCTAAAAAGAGATGTCCTCTAGAAAAGTGATTTATAAAGATCACTTAATGGACATAACAGATAATATGACACCTAATTTTCTTCATTCTAAATAAACACTCACTGAATACAGCATTTTGGTAGACTATTTATAAAGCCCAAGCTTCCAAGAGCTTAGAAATAGAACAAACCCAATAACTAACCAAAAACATCTAAAATAAACTAATGCTATTATCTGCCCCCTTTTTTTTTCAAATATCAAGAAGACTACTTGAAAGAAAATTATTTCCCATCCCACACACTAAAGAAGTGCTATTCAAAGGATGAATTGAAAAAGCAATTCATACAAAATAGTGGTTGAGTTCTGCATTTTACTTTGGATTGCATCAGTCAAATACCAACAAAGTCATTTCAATATTCTGAATCTCAAGATTTTAATTTACAAAACAGATCTTTAAATCTTAATAGCTGATAATGAGAAATAAGTGAATTTCTTTACCATTTTTATGACTGAGATGATTTACTTAAAATGAAATGCACAGATCTTTAAATGCAAGGTTTGCGCAGTTCTCACAAAGGCACACGAACACATAAACTACAAGACATCTAAATACAGAAAATTTCCATTATCTCGGAAAGCTCCCTCATGCCCCTTTAGTTAATTTCCCAACATTCCTCCCACTTCCTCCACCCAGAGCATTTCTGGTTTCTCACACCAAAAACTCATACATTGATTAATGTGGTATTTCATACGTATGGTTTCAGTTAGTGACTATAGGTAAAAAGTTATAATTAATGAACAAATGTTAAAGGATAGAACGTCCTCTAGTTTTTGCTGCTTTGCTCTTCTTTGACCAGATTAGTATAGAAGCTCCCCTCAAAAAAATATCTGAAAAGACAGTACTCAGCACATCTTAGCAATGCATGCACTAGAAAGCTTATAGTGGCACAATTCACAATAGCCAAATTATGAAACCAGCCCAGATGCCCATCAGTAGATGAGGAAATCAAGAAAATGTGATACACACACACACACACACACACACACACACACACACACACACTATGGAGTTTTACTCAGTCATCAAGAAGAATGAAATAATGGCATTTTCCAGTAAATGGATAAAAATGGAGAAAATTGTACTAAGTGAAATAAGTCAGACTCAGAAAATCAAGGGTTGAATGTTTTCTATGCGGAAGCTAGACAAAAATAAGGGGAAAAAGGCAGTGGGGGATCAGATAGATAGAGATATACGGAAGATCAGTGGAGTAGAAGTAGGATAAGAGGGAGGGAGGAAGGAAGGGAAAGGAAAAGAAATACAGAATGAATATAACAAAATCATGTTACTTACATTTATAAACATATCAAAGGGAATTTCACCTATGTGTTTATATAAAAAGTACCGATCAAAAATAAAGAGAGAAAGACAAAGAGGACGATGAGTAGAGGAGGGAGAAAAAGGGGAGGGAGGAGAGGAGAAAAGGAGAGTAATAAGGATTGAAGTCAAATTCTTGTTATGTATAATTTTATCAAAAAGAATCTAAATGCCGTATCTAATTATAATGCTCTAATAAGAAAAAACAGTACTGAATCCTGTATATACTGTTTTTTCCTATACATAACTATGATAAAGTATAATTTATAAATTAGGCACAGTAAGATAGTAACCATAATAACTAGTAAGAAAAACAATAGCAGTATACTATAATAAAAATTATTCAAAACTTATGAATCATTTACTCCCCAAATTTTCCATTTAATATTTTCAGACAGTGGGTGACCACAGGTAACTGAAGAAACAAAAAGGAAAACTGCAGATAAGAAGGGACCACCGTATTTTTGTCCAGTGACTTGGACAGAGATTGTATGTTTCTCAAGAGGAAATATAATATGAAACAAGAAGGGAGACTCTGGTGAATAACTATCAAATTCCAAAACTACATTAATAGGCTGAAAGATGATAGATTAAACCCAACAAGGGATATCAAAATAAAAGAAGCCATTGCACTTAAAGTCAAAATTAAAACAACTTAAATACAGGATGAATTGAATGTGTTGTAAAAGAATACAAATCATTATTTTAGTTGGATTTAAGTTCAGTAAGAATCAATACTATGCCTTTGTTGCCAAAACACTCATTCTCGCCTAGGCTGATTATAGAAGTAGAGTGTTCAGAATGAGTGAAAAAGTAGATATCCTGCCTCTGTTTTTTCAGAGTTTGAAAAATCATACCACTCACATGGACTGCAGAAGCAAGCAGGGGTTTCCATCCTCATAGCAAATAAAGTAGACTTCAATCTAAAGTCAATCAAAAAGGATAAAGAAGGACACTACATACTGCTCAAGGGAACCATACACCAACAAGACTGAACAATTACAAATACATATGCCCCAAACAATGGAGCAGCTACGTCCATCAAACAAACTCTTCTCAAGTTCAAGAGTCAAATAGACCACAACACAATAATTTTGGGTGACTTTAACACACCTTTTTTATCACGGGATAGATCTTCTAAACAAAAGCGGAACAAAAAAACTATAGAACTCAATAATACAATTAATAACTAACACTTAACTGACATATATAGAATATTTCATCCTTCAACGAGAGAATACACTTTCTTCTCAGCAGCCCATGGGTCCTTCTCTAAAATAGACCATATTCTATGCCACAAAGCAACTCTTAGAAATATAAAAAAGTAGAGATACTACCCTGCATTCTATCAGATCACAATGGATCAAAATTAGAAATCAATGATAAAATAAGAAATAAAAGCCACTCCAACACCTGGAGGTTAAATAATATTCTACTGAATGAACAATGGGTTGCAGAAAACATCAAGGAGGAGATTAAAAATTTTTAGAGGTGAATGAGAACACAGATACAACATCGAAATCCCTGGGACACTAAGAAAGCAGTTCTGAGAAGAAAGTTCATTACATGGAATTAATTCCTTCAAAGAAGAAAAAGTCAACAAATAAATGACCTAATATTACATCTCAAAGCCTTAGGAAAAAAAGAACAAATCTACACCAAAAGCAGTACAAGACAGGGAAAAATTAAAATGAGAGCCAAAATCAATGAAATTGAAACAAATGAAAAAAATGACAGTAAAAAAGTTGGTTCTTTGAAAAAATAAATAAAATTGACAGACCTTTAGCCATGCTAACAAAGAGAAGGAAAGAGAAAACTCAAATTACTAACACAGGTGACAAAAAAGGAAATATCACAACAGACACTATGGAAATACAGAAGATAATTAGAAATTATTTTGAAAACTTGTACTTCAATAAAATAGAAAATATCGAAAGCAGACAAATTTCTAGAGTCATATAATTTGCCAAAATTGAATCAGGATGACAAACACAATTTAAACAGATCAATCTCAAGTGACAAAATAGAAGATGCCATCAAAAGTCTACCAACAAAGAAAAGCCAGGACTGAATGGATACACAGCCAAGTTCTACAAGACCTTTAAAGAAGAACTAATACGAATACTCTTCAATTTATTTCAGAAAATAGAAAAAGAGGGAGCACTTCCAAACTCATTCTATGAGGCCAATATCACCCTGATTCCAAAACCAGGCAAACACACATCAAAAAAATGAAAACTCCAGACCAATATCTCTAATGAAAATAGTTGCAAAAATTCTCAATATAATTATGGCAAATTGAATACAAAAACATATCCAAAAGATAATACAGCACGATCAAGTGGGATTCATCCCAAGGATGCAAGGTTGGTTCAACATATGGAAAGAATTTGGTTTGAATCACAGGAGAAACTCTTAGAACTAGAGATGACCACACAGAGGGAGACAACATCAGGGGAGGGCTAGCCATTTTCAAACAGGAAGAGCTGAGGTGCGGACGTGATGTTGGCTTTCTATGTGGTTCCAGGGAATAGCAGTAGGACCCAGTTGGAAATTAGAGGAAGGTATATTTAGAATCACCTTTAAAAAGAGAAACAACAATTACAGCAGTGAGGAATAAGAAAAGCTAGACCTTTGCAAAGGTAAAATCATGATCCCTGCAGGTGGCCAAGACTCTAGATGACCATTTTTCACAAGACTCTATGAAGATGTGAATTTCACATATTGTATAGATAATTTATGTGCTTCTTTGCTAATGCTCTATATACCTATGTTTGAGTCTCAATAATACACATTATAGGTGGTCCTTGGTGGACTCACTTGACAAGAAGTTGAGAGAACTGGGGAACCTACCCAGTATATGTTCATATTTTGAGGCTTTTGATTCTGAGGAAAGGATGGTATTTATAATTAGAGAAAAACAACTGTAGTAAAAGAAAGTAAGGACCATCAGATCCTCTTTAGTCATGCTTACTACCTGGGAAGTCATCCTCAGCATGATCCTGCCCACTTAGTGCAGGCAATGTTGATGAGCCTCCTCCTGGATATCAGGAGAAACTCCTAGACTCATTCCTGTCCCTCCTACTTAACTTCAGAGGTTTCCAAGTCACCTTATAGCAAAAAGAATGGGAATAAAATTCTTCACACTGAACTGCAGAATGTGCTTCACCCAATGTGTGACAGACCCATTTGGAATAACAAACCCCAAAATCTACAGGTAGTACACTGATTTTTTACACATCCCACTGAAACACAAACCCAGAATCAGTTTTCTGCCTCTACAGGATCAGAGGAGTTGCAAAGTATAAATAAAAATAATTTTATGTTGCAACTTGATGTGAGCAACCCAATTGAGAGAAATAGGAAGAACTTATACAGTTACTTTATATCTTATGATGTTATATAAATTATAAATATCCATTCAGTCCTCCTGTAGTTTATTAACCGACAGTTACCAAAAAATTTTTGGACCATAATACTCTATTAAAATGGTTCATAAGGATTACCAAAAAGATATACTATGACTTGTTAATATTGCTAAGATAAAAATATTGAAACAAAATATCAAGAAGAGTTTTAACATGAACTGGCATTTCTCATGTTATCTCCCTTTCACTGTAAGTTAGAAGCAAAACTAATAAAGTTTATAAATAATTTAAAAATCTTACATTCTGGATGCTATGGTTCAAAAAAATATTTTTATTATTCAAATATGTGGATATTTATATAAAACATATAACTTATATACATTCATTAGATGCAGTTCATTCAACAAATATTTTTTAATCCAGGTTTAATGGCACATGCCCGTAATTAGGAGGCTAAAGTAAAAGTTCTAAGCCATCCTGGAAATTTAGCAAGGCTCTGTCTCAAAATAAAATTTTAAAAAGGAACTGTGGGCATGGCTCAGTATCAGAGCACCTTCGAGTTTAATCCACTGTACCACAAAAATAAATAAATTTTTTGATAACCAAGTTGATATATAATAGTACATTAGGCATGGTACAAGTCAAATACAGAACCAGAAATAGAACTATTTTTACAGTTTTTCCTCCAACTGAGTTCTCTCAGTCAATAATATGAATCTTTATTATGCATTATCTGGGTAGTATCTCAAAGAGTCATGCACCCTTTTATAACTTTACTGGAAATGACAGACAATAATTATAAAATGAACAAAAGAAAATACACAGGTATATATTTGTGGTATTAGGATCCCTAAATATTTTTGCTCTTCAGATGCATATGTACTTACACCAGGTATGTCATACATGCATTTGGCCCAACAATAAGCAAGATGTGAAAGCACAGTGACATGTTGCTGAACAATGGCAATATGTTCTGAGAAATGGGTTATCAGGCGAATTCATCATTGTGCAAACATCGCTGAAGGAGATTATACAAACCTGGATGACATCACCTATGACACTCCTAACATATACACTATATACTGTCATAGATGTATCATCCACTGTCCACTGAAGCATTGGTTACACAGCTCATGTGACTATATACATGAGATACAGAAGTAGGTCACAGAAAGGTGGCTGAGGAGATTGTTTTGCTGGGGAAACAGCAAGAGAAAGAACTAGTGATATCTATCAGATGGTGAAGACCCTTGGGCATCAAATTAAAGAGCTGAGTTATTCTCTAGAGGTGATGAGGGCCAAAGAAAGAGGTAGCAAGTATAACTTAGAAGAATCTTAGGTGGTCCTGTGGAGATAGCACCAAGGCAGAGGCATGGAAAACAATCAGCAATCTATTGTAAGAAAGGAAGAGGAACACCCGGCTTCTACAGATAGCTGGGAGGTAAAACTTTTAACACTTGGAATTAAAACTCTGTTTCTGAAACAAGCCAAACAACCACTCATGTACTAATGATTCCTTTAAAAAATTATTTTTGGTCTGACTAATAAAATCACTTCAAGCTAAAACAAAATTCTTAGTAAAAACATAGTGTGTTCTATTGAATTTGGGGAGGAAACTTGGAAAAAGTAGAAAACAGAGTCCTTGCACATGAGGAAGTTTAAAGTTATGGAGAGAAAAAGAAAGGACACTTGGATTCAATTTTTCCAGCAAGCTACAAGCTAAATGATCTGAAGAAAAGTATATCACCTATCTAAAAACCCATTTCCTGGTCAAAACCATGACCAATACACCAAACTTGTTGGAGTATGGTAAGAATTAGAGATAAAAACACATGGAAAAGACCTAAAGGTATGATATTAAGCAACAGATACCCTCTTACAGTAATTCCTTGCTAAATGTGTGGCCTGGCGTGTGTTACATAGTTATTCAGTGATATTTTGCACAAGCCACATTTCTTCACATTTCTTTTAAAAATGCATATATATATATATATGCATTTTATATATACATATATATATATATATATATGCATTTGATTTTTAAAAGAAATGTGAGAGCAATGTGATTCACCGCACTTCAGGTGTTTGAGATCTTGCTATACAGAGAAGACTAAACTCCCCAAAGGAGAGTTATTTTAGTCATCATCCATATCTAAGAGAAAGCCTGATAGTTACCCAGGCACTTTTTCTAAAACTTATAAAAGTTTAAAAGGAAGAAAAAAAAAGTAGAAAGAAGTATAAAATATATTGTATCTTAAGCCAAAAAGAACTCAGAGGTGCAGCCAGCAAAGCACAAAGCTAGTGAGAGAACCAGAATCAGAAGATCTGAATGTCACAGAAATCCTTCTCAACATCTAAAGAACAAGATTCTGGAAAAGGCATGCTGCCCGGGGAGGCTGCGGATGCCAGTTGCTCTGGGGCATTTGGAAATAGGTAGCTTCCAAAGATTTTTCATGCCTAGAAGTTTGTTGTGCTTTTAAATGTTTTTAATGTCGTTTTTATTTTTCTTCCTAATCTCTACCTCCTCTGAGATCTTAATCTTGATCCACACTTTTTCCAACTGTGTTACTTTTCTGGAAGATAATTATAGTGGATGCAGTGATGGTCCTGCCTAGATTTCCCTCTCAGAAATGAGGAAATATTGTCCCAGCTTCCCTGGGTGCTTCCTAGAGGACAGTCCCTACTGTCAGACCCCTATGATGATTAACAAGTGCTATGGTCTGAACAATATGTCACCCCAAAATTCATATGGTGAAATCTTACCTCTAAGGTGATGGATTAGAAGGTGGGGCTCTTGGGAAATGATCAGGTTATGGAAGAGGAACCTTCACGAATATGATTCATGTCCTTATAATAGAGGCCTGAAAGAAACCCCCTGAGCCCTTCTCCCATGTGAGGACACAGTGAGGAGTTACCATCTGTGAACCAGGAGGTGGGCCTTCACCAGACACGGAGTCTGCTGGCACCATCATCTAAGACTTCACATCCCCCTGAACCGATTTAAATGTTTGTTGTTTATAAGCCACCTGGTCTATGGCATTTGTTTTGTTTTGTTTTGTTTTGTTTTAGCAGCCCAAATCATCTAAAAAGAGAAAATTGGTGCTAAGAAGTGAGACACTAAAAACCTGGATTTGGCTTTGGAACTGGGTTAACAGGTAGAGGCTAGAGGAGTTTTGAGCTACATGCTAGAAAAAGTTTATATGGCTATGTGTGGGCCACTAAGGGGTGAATCTGATGAGGGCTCAAAAGAAGAGAAAGGGAGCTACAGAAAAAGCCTAAATCTTCTTAGAGAATATGTAAAAGGTCATGAAGCGAATACTGGTAGATATATGGATGGTAAAGACCCTTCTGATAAGGTCTCAAATGAAAATGAGAAGCATGTTCTAGAAACTGTAAGAAACTCCTCTTTATAAAGAATCAAAGAACTTCTAAATCGTGTTTGAACTGTACAGAAGGTAGAACTTGAAATCAATGATACTGGATAATAGGGTAAGGAAACATCTAACCAAAGTATATAGGGGTACCGGATTCCTCTTGACAGCTTTAAGTAAAAGATAGAAATAAATTAAAGAATGAATTGTTAATCAAAAGGGAAGAAGAACTTAAAATTTCAGGAAATTTCCTATTGGAAATGTCTTATTGGAAAAAAAAAAAACTGTTTGGAAGAAGACAAGGGTGTGACCAAGGGACCATCTGATAAAAAATCTAGTACTAACAGGTTGTTTTAATCAGCTTTTTTACTGCAGTGAGCAAAAGACAAGAAAAGACCAACATAAAGGAGGAAAAGTTTACTTAAGTCTCACAGTTTCACAGGTCTCAGTCCATCGATGATCAGTTCCATTCCTTAGGGCCCAAGGTGAGCAGAACAACATGGCAGATGGACATGGCAGAGGAAAGCAGCTAGGAATGTGGCACCAGGAAGCCAAGAGAGAGAGACTCCACTGGCCAGGGACAAAAAATATATACCCTGGCCATATCCCCAATGGGCTAACTCCACTGCTCTGGGCCCAAAGTGAAGCAGCACATCTTGGCAGATGGCCAGAGGCAGATAAAAGCTGTCAGCTTACAGCATCCAAAAGCAAAAAGAGGGATGAAAGAAGGGGCCTGCAGGGAAGATGAGCCCTTCCTGGGCATGCCTCCCGTGACCCACCTCCTCCAGCCATGCCCTACCAATACCAGCCAGTCAGTCCATTCAGAGATGACTGATTAGGTTACGGCTGTCACAATCAAATCATTTCACCTCTGAATATTCCTGCATTAACAGGAGCTTTGGGCAGACACCTCACATCCAAACCATAAGAGACTAGCATCACAACCACTTCCTCCCTTGGTCCAGTCCTGCTTCTTTCCCTCCCTTTCCACTGGTGTAGATTCTAAGAGCTCTCCCCCATTACATCGCCTTCATGATCATCTCTGTCTCAGAGTCTGCTTCCCAGGGAGCACAGCTGGCAATAAGTAATGCTGGAGCTGCTGAGGGACTGCTGCTGCTGCTGCTGCTGCTGCTGTTTTTAAGTCACTGGAAAGATCTCTAGGCATTCTGAGAAGAATGTGTCCATCTGATACAATACACACATACACAAAGGGACAAGGGAAAAAATGTCACTGTGGCTGAGACTGTGGGTGAGAAGCCTCCCTGCCTCTTAGAGGCTACAATTTCCTTTGATAAACATATATTATTTGGATGCAGAGAAGGTGTGGAGAGCAGAGACTAGTGAGTGGGAGGGAAGTAGGTGTGAAGAAGAAGTTACACATTGGAGCTGAGATAGCTCTGCTGGAAGCAAAGAGACCTTGCTGAAAGCAGAGAGATGAGTGGACAGGCGGAATGGCGCATCTGAAGGAGGATAATGCTGAGGGAAAAGAACGGTGTTGGGAAAAATTAGGTCCAGAAACCAATAAAAGAGATTTTCAAATGACAAATGGTACTTGTAGTATCTTCTCTTTTGCAAATAAGCCTGGCTAATACTTCATTGTGAACTCTACGGCAAACTCAAAGGAAAAGTCGGATGAAAGGAAGTCAGATGAAAAATTCAAAGAAGATGAACACATTTCAAGTGAAGCCAGCTTCTACTTGAGGTACTTCCTCTGTGGTTTGTACTAAATCTTTTTCTGTTCTTTCTCATCCCCCATCTCCACAAATGTACCTCTTCAAAGTCTCACCTAACTCCAGGTAAGTCTTTTTCTCCCTCTCTGTTTTCTTCTTTTTTTTTCTTTCCATTTTTGGTAAGACAATGTGGATATTTGAGGGAACCTGGTTTCTGGCTTTGAGACATTCTAGCTGGTGTCTCTACAAAGAATAATCACCACTGTTAACTAAGAGATGGGCTTCATGGATATTTACTAAAAAAGAGTGTTTTGTGACTCCTATTAAAAAGAATACCACTCAAAGAATGAAGATGAAATGGATCGAAGAATCAGTTTTGAACTGAAGAAGACTATAAAGCTCATATTTAGACCAACTTCATAATTTTATAAAGAAGGAAACTATTTTCTGGCAGATTTTTTTGTCTGCAAATGTTTTCTTCCTTTCCCACCCATATAACAGTATTAAAAATGTTTCTGCTCTGCCTCACATCTCAATTTCCCTTCTCCTTTTTTACAGCAATGATGTTGCCAGAAAAAGTATTTCAAGGTGGATCATGTGAAGTCTCTGCCAAGGGGGGAAAAAAAAGTTTAATTGAAGAAGTAGCTGGTTCTTTGCCACTAGATGGAAAGTTTGCATACCTCTTACTCTCTTCCCCAAATCTCCAGGGTAAGGGGTACTCCTGGTCACACATATATCCAAAGTGCTCCTCACTACCCTCTCTCCTTATTTCTCCTTAGTGTGGGTTGGGCCCATAGGGCTATAAATCAATGCAGTTTTAATCTTTTCAGGACAGAAGGATAATTTCAGGCTGTTCTCTAAGACCAAATGCATTTCATCTCCAAACCAGAAGCCTCAAAGGAAAGGAAATCCTACAAGTAATGGAATTCTCCATTGATTGTTTGTAGTAATTTCTCACTTCCAACATCATAAAGTGTATGCCAACAAAAGACATTATCTGGTTACTGACTGGGAAGAGGTCCACATTTCAAAGTTGAACTATGGAAATTCCCAAGAATTTGGAGTTATGAAAAAGCAAAATGATAGATGATAAAAAGAAACTGTTCAGTTCTTGTTTGGTCTTTTGGTAGTCTTCTATGATCTATTGCCTTATTGAATTATGGGTTCAAGGACAGGGAAACAATTGTGAAATGAGACAACAGTGGTATCCAGACACCCTAGCTAGGCCCAAGTTTTACTCAGTGGTGAAGACTCCATTGCTCCATGTGGAAGGTTTCAATTTGAACCCTAGTCCCATTCCAACAACAAACAGATCATTAGAACATGAACAGGGTATCTAAATAACAAACTATGCCCAAACCACATCCAAGGCTGTGTCAAGTTCTCTACTCTAAGCACATATATGTTCAAATAGAGATGATTCTTACTCTTGGAATTCACAATTAACACGCTCTATGAGGCTCATTAGAACAATGTTAAGAGGGATTCACATTTGTCTCCAACTAGCTAAACAACTCTCTAGTAGAAGAAAATGTACTCACCCTGTTGTTTAGAAAAAAAAAGTGATCTTCAATCATCAGAAGTAAAATCTTTGGATTGTATATACTTTGGCAAGTATTAAAAAATTGTGTAATTTTAAAAATGCCAATGTTCAAAGAATATCCAAAATATCCAATTTATCAGCTTGTATGTAGGTTGGCTTTTAACTTCTATACATGACAAAGAAGAACACTGCTTGACATAATCCTTCAACCCAAAAGATCAATTACACTGAATGGTGCCTGTGCATTTTAAATTACTGAGAGCAAATGATAGGTATTAGGCCGAGCAAATTGACTCAACAACATAGCTTGCTGAGAGTGAATGCATTTGTTTGAAAACAATATTTCTTTTCTTAAGTGAGTACACAGCCAAGGAAACAGATTGGATTGATAGTTCTGAAGATTAGATCTCCTGTTTCACTACAGAGAAGGCCAGGGCAGTGCCAGCTCCCCGTGTCTCCGTGTGAGCATGCCTCAATAATTTTCCGAATGGACCACCTCTAGGGCACAAAAATGAAAGCTGCTCTAAGCCTAGCAACTTCTGCTGAACGTGCCAACTAAACACCACGGCATTGGGAGCAGCCACAGCCTGGGAGCTGGACTCAGACCTCCAACAAGCTCTACACTGAGGACACACAAGTGACACCAAGTGAGCTGCAATGCCACCAAAGACCCAGGAGAAGAAAATTTTTGTAACTGCCGCTTTCCAAGCCAGCCTTCCCCACCTCCTCAAATGCTAATCACTGATATCCAAGCTTCCAGGATTTCCCAGAAAGGCAGATGAATGCTGTGTGTGCACAGACTATTTAAGACTGGCGCCACTGAGGCTGGCATAAAATGGAACTCCAGGAGCTAAAAACCTTTCCTTCTATGCACGCCTCTTCTTCTGACCTGCCAAAGAACTGCCAAAGACATTTCTCTGCATGGCCAACCCCAACTGTACCGAAGGAGAATCAGTAAGGGGTAAGCGAGTAAAAAGAACCAAAAAGACACAGAGCTACTGCACAAAACTCCAGACACTGTACGTGCATAGAAAACTGTATCATTTATTGGAAGGAACTATTTTATCTAGCAATAATGTTTATAAAATGGCTACTTTTTTAAATCGTACTTTGCAAATAACTTCTAATTGAAAATGAAGTTTCATTAAAATAAGAAAATACAATTGAAACCATTTAACGGACAAAAAAGAACCAAGATGATGATACACTGGATATGGAAATGTAACAACACTGCTGTGACTTCTACTAGTTGTCCTTTAACATATCCGTGCCCCCCCACCCCGCCCCCCAGGTACTTTCCATAATCTGGGATTTCCTTTCTGGCGAGAACCTCTGTCTCACCCTGCACCACAAGATTTTTCCCATGCCTGAAAATCTTGTCTCCACATTTGGAGATTCCAGAAATATGTTCCCTCTTGTTTCTTTTGTTAAGAATTTATAGAGTCTACTAGAAATTTTGCTAGGATTTATAGTCTAATAGAATACAGCTATAACAACACACCTCCTGGTTGAGTTGTAAGGTAATTATTTAAGCTTGACGTGTCACCTTGCATAACATGAATCCTTCTTCTACCTGGTTAATTAAGTTATTTACTTTATGTTGTTGTTGTTGTTTTTAAAAACTTTCAAATTTATGGAAATAGCTGCAAATACAGTACAAAGAACCCTGTACAAATAGACCCTGTGCCCCAATAGATTAGATGCACAAATTCTACAGCATTGGTGTCAGTCTCCCTCCCTCCCTCCCTCCCTCTCTCTCTCTCCCTTCCTCCCTCCCTCCCTCCATCCACACACGTACACACAAATTTTTCCTGCACTGTTTTAGAGTTAGTTCCAGACATCATGACTTTTCAAACCTCAATTCTTCGGCATGTACTTGCTAAAAATAAGTACATTCTCTTACATAACCACAGCACAATTTAAAAATTCAGGAAATCTAAATGATACCGTACTACCACTAACAAAAATCATATTCATATTTTATCAATTGTGCCACTGTTGGGGAACAGACAGATGAGGATGGTGGAAACGTGAGGTTAAGAAAATAATTCTGTGAAATGGGCCCCTGCCTGGCCTAAGGATATGTCACATTCCTCAGCAAACTACCTGTTAATTGCAGGAAAAATGCAGGCCCAAGGTAATGTCAACGGGAGGAACCCAGGAAACTTTTGGGACCAGATCCTGAAAACCTGGGACATAAGGATAGTTCCTCCTGACCCCCAAATCTGTAAGAATATATGGTTAAAAATCCAATTAGAACTGGTCAGCCTGGGCCAAGATGACCTAGAGTCGTCATGACAGTGGGGACTTGAAAGTCTGATGTCACCCTGCTGTTAGTCAAAAGTCAAGACATGGACCTTGGTGGGATTCTCTGGAAACTTCTCTGGAACCCCCAGTAAGACTGGAGTGCAGGAGAGACACACTGTCCTCTCTCTCTTGAGAGTGACTCCCTTCCCTTTTCCTTACCCCTTCAATACACACATTCCTGTTACTCTAAGCAACATGTCTGAAATCCTTCTGACTTGGTCACAAGAATCAAGGTTTGAAGGTGGGTCTTCGTGTTGCCTCAGTTTCTTGGAAGGATCCAGCTCTGTAACACCCCTAATGCCTTCAACAGAGAATATCTGTCCTGATTCAAGACCCAATCCAGCTTCCACAGGGCATTTAATGGTCATCTCGATTAACCCCCTCTAATCTGGAGCGCTTTCAGCCCTCCTTTACCGTTCATGATGCTGGCATTTTTGCCCATATTGACATTTCTTGTCCAATGAGCAGCCAAAGTGATGGGGTCACATCAAACCCCTCTCTGAAGGTTGCCCATCACTCAGGACCAAACCAGGTCCCTCCCTTGCCCATCTCCTCCATTATCACAGCATTATCAATGTCACAGCATACATTCATTTATTATCTGACAGCTTCTCTCAAGGGGCAGGGGAAGAATTTTGTCAACTTATTCATTAATAGTCCTCTCTACGGCTAAGGACTTCGCTTATCTTGTTCCTGGATAATTCCAGAGACTAGAACAGTGTTTGCATGCAGAGGTGGCTCAAGATTCCTCTTGAATAATTAATCGACAGTTGTCAAATTTAAGAAAGATGATTAAGATATCCAGAAGTGAATGGGGTTCACTAGAAAAGATGAGAATTATTACTTTAAAAAAAATAATAACTGAATAAGGGCTGGGGTGGGGGGCATGTAGCTCAGTGGCAGAGTATAGGCTCAGCATGGGTGAGGCCCTGGCTTTAATTTCTAGCACCACAATAAAAGTTTACATGTCTTACAGGGCAGACAAGACAGTGGAAAATACAAACAAGATATCAGCACATTTTCAGAGGGGAAAACAAATGCTGTTCTTTAGGATAAACTCTATATGCAGTCTATCAAACTGAAACCAAAAGTCAGGATCAATTTCTAGCTTTTTAAGAATAGTTGAGTTTAAACTGGAGATTGCCAACACATCATAACAGGAAGGCTCTGTTGATATGGCCACCCTGACTAACACACACCCTCTACAACTGCTAAAAGAGTCGCTCACTGGTGAGAGTCAGGTGGCAGAATTAGCAGGCCACCTGCATGTCCCTGCCCTTCAACTGACCACTGCAGTTCTTTCCTTTGCTCTCATTCGTACATTGTTCACAGACTCTTATTTTTGTAAAATTTTAAACACACAGGGCTGGGTTGTGGCTCAGTGGTAGAGCTCTTGCCTAGCACATGTGAGGGCCTGGGTTCAATTCATAGCACCACATAGAAATTAAAAAAATAAAATGAAAGTCTATTGACAACTAAAAAAATATTTTAAAAAAATGTAAACACACATGAAAGATGCAGGCATAGAAAAGAACAATCCTGTAACCTTTTCCTTTTTTCTCCATATGCTTTCATTGCCCATGCCTCAGACCCCCACAACTCCCTCTGAATATATACTATGTGTCTCAGACATTACCATGCTGGACAATTTCACTCTGTAGATTCAGATTGCCTTGTACTTCCAGAATGTTTCCCTAGATTTTCATTTTAAATTGTACCCTGCCCCCCACTGCTCTGTTTTTCTACTCCAGGGACTCCAGTTGTTCATGTAGTGGCTCATCTTTGCCTTTCTTCTATGCCTCCACTTTCCCTCTCACCTTTGTGGCTTGTTTTTTGGTATCATCATCACTCTCTTCACTGTTCTCCTGACTTTCTTCAATGCCCCTCATTACATTTTCATTCAAACCTATTCTCCCTTGGACACCTTACAATGTAGTCTGTATGTCTGAAAATAAAGTTCTATTTCTTTCCTGACTTCAATCAATTTTCATTGTATTTCTTCCTGCTTTTTGGTCCATTTCTGACCTTGGTTTTGGAATTCCTGTCTCACAGTGTTTACCATACCCCAATGTTTGTGAAGAAATTTAAATTCGATTGGAGTATCATGTTACAACATTCTTATGCTTCCTGGTTGCTTTTCAAAGAGGAATTGTCATTGACTCAAGTGTTTTGACTTCCATTCTCTTTGGGTCATGCAGGTGAACACTGATGACATCTATGCATTTTGTGGGCAGGCTGACAATAGGAACTGGTTCTCAAAATCTCTGGTTCAAGAGCTCCCTCTTCTGTCAGAATCATGAAGTGCAGTTTTTTTAAGTGGCTTTCAGGGGTGGGGGCAATAAAGGAGGTTTATCTTTCAACTTCTTGGCTTACTTTTATCATGTACTATTTTAGGTGACCCTATCTTGATTCCTTTCCTTTAATATAGAAGACTCCAAAAGATGATTCTCCCTACTTCTAAGCTCATTCATTCCTAAAAGCTCCAGAACTGCTACAGTCCCTTTTTCTCTTTAGTCAGTGCTCATATCTACTGGATTTTGTTTTGTTTTGTTTTTCAGTATTTTTACACCGTCTCTTTCTGAGGGTGATTTTCCCACAATACCCTCTTATCTCTTTTGTTTTTTTCCAGACACCCTGACTGTGGCCTGTAGTGGGAGCTCATGAGGTAGCTCTACTGAAAACTGATATTTACTTTTCCATTTACAGTAACTCAAGCTTGTGCTGTCCACTGGCCTCTAGTGATGCTGAAGGTGAAGGATTTATGTGATTGAATTTGCTTCTTATTGATCAATGCAGTTTTTTGGAAGATATAAAAGGGATTGAGATTTAGGCAGCAGCAATTAATTATTCTGGATTACCTGTAAGTACCTCATTTATAATTCTTAATTAGATATTTCTTCCTAATGTCTGAAATTAGATTTCTGGTTCCACCTTTTCCTCCTGCAGTGGCTATTGCAGGGGATACTATTGTGCTCCCCTATTACCCTGCTTCAGAGCTGAGGCACCTCTTCCCCAGTGAGGAGTGCAGAGGCATCGTGGTTGCTGCCTGCTCAGGGCGGAGTGAGCACTAAGCACTACTCTTGGCCACGGCACACTTACCCAGTGCTACTTGCCCAGTTCACCCTACTCCATGAGAAGCCAGCAGCCACTGGATGGCTGACACTAAGATAGAAACTGGGCTCCTGGCCTTAATCTGTGACAACCCCATAGGGCCATTCCAGCTCAGCTGACGTCTCAAGCATGGCACATTGGTCCCTCTGATCTGCACAAACTTACCTTTCTCACTTCCTTACAGGTGTATATCCTGAGAACACCCCTTAATAAGCTTCCCACAAAAAGTTCTCCATCTCAGGGCACTTTCAATACTCAACCTAAGGCAATCACCCTTATAAAAAGACTTAGTGAATTATGAGACAGTCACTGTTGTAGTTTACTGAATACATCAATATGTTCTTCTCATAAGAAAACTCTGAGAAAGACACTATAATTCTATAATTGTCATTTTTATATCTCAAGTGAGAAAAGAAAACCAAAGAGAAAATAAGTTATAATGCCACAGGCAGGAAGGGAACCCAGGCACTCTACCTCCAGAGCCCTCTCCTCCACTTCACCCATTGCCACCCACTCTAGCTGTATACTCAGCCTCCCTTAGGAAGACCTTAGCCAGTACCTCCTTGCATCTGCCGATGCCCTGTTCCAAACCCTATGACACATACCACAATGATCACCAAGAGTAAGACGCTTTTATTCTTCTAACATATAACATTTTCACTGGGGGATCGGTGATAACATTGATTGCTAAAGATGGAATTCGATCTTATAAGTTTGTCTTTTGAAACTATAGCATTAAAACAAAGAAGCATACTTGTGAATCCCCCATTACCATCTGCCAGGTCGCAAGATTACTTTTCATACGTATTGTGCATGTGTATGAGAAAGTGCATGTTACCAACCACTGCTCTATAGACTTGATTTTTATTTTACTTCAATGTAATAAAAAAAATTATAATATGTCTCAGAAGTTCTTACCTCCATCTTGAAATTTGCTTAATCTTTCAAAATACGATGACATGGGGGCCTGTACAATATCTAGGATGGCCAGAAGTGTTCTTGTCAGCCTTAATAATTCACTGAAACTATAAAATCCAAAGTATATAAGATTCCGAGCCAGGTGAACCACCTTAATAAAAAAAAGGGGGGTAGGTGCGTAAAGAAGGCAGAAATAAAAAGAAGAACATTAGGAACACTGGCATTTTAAAATATGAATTAGTTCAGATATTGCTAAACTTTCTAATTCTTTAATACCTAGGAGTTAAAATCCCTGAAAAAGCCACCCTTAAATTTTGATTCATTTTGAATTATTTATTATTTATTTGAATTATTACCTCTTTATTGAATATTAGCTCATCTAAGTCAGTAGGATACTACTTAATAAGTGGTTAAATTAATTACTTCAGTAAATAAATATGATCCATGAAACTTGCCCATAAATACATGTTCCTTAGTCTGCTTTGCAGTCTTCTGTATACTATGAACCACAGCAAGTAGGAGAGGCAGCCTCCAGGATGCGGCCCCCCACTGTACAGGGTCCTCTCACATTGTATAGGTTGGTCTCTGTGACCAACAGAATCCAGTAGAGTGACGGCATGCCACTCCCAAGATCAGATGACAGAAGACTGCAACTTTCATCTTGGAGTCCTCTTTGTCCTGACTTGCCCTGCAGGGAGCCAGTGACATGTCATGGGTATAGTCAGCTCCCAGAAAGAAGAAGCTGAGGTGTTTAGTCAAAAGCCAGCCAGAAAGCATGGCTACCAATAATCACGAGCAACAGACCATCTGGCCCAAATGACTGCCATCTCGCTCAACATCTTGACTGCTCCCTCGTGGGAGACCCTGAACCACAACTACCAAGCTACTCCCAGGATCCTGACTCTTAGAAACTGTAAGACAATAAATGAATGTTTTTGTTTTAGGCTACTACGTTGGAGGGTAATATGTCACACACCAATAGGGAGCTAATACATTAGGTATCCTGTAACAGCATCCTCTAGGTTTGCATCATTCCTAAAATGATATCATCACTGACAACATTTCAATTCAGTAAAACGAGCCTAAAAATATCACCTTTGTGAAGATAAGGGGGGAAAATAAAGCATCCAAACATAAAATATGAAAAAGTATCCCCTTTTATCAACTGTAACAAAGATAACATATTCAAAAACATCAAGGGAAACAGTAATTAATAGATATTAAAGTATTTTGGTATCTCATCAAAGTACCAAATCTCTATTTTATCAATGCAGAGAATCATGTAGTCATGAACTAAACTACCAATTACCGAAACACCCTAAATATCAAAGGGAAAAAAAATCTTTGATGCTTAATGTATCTAATTTTTGACAGGGAACATTTAATTACTTTATGAGAAACCATTTTAAAAATACCTCAAATGTTAGTTTGTTTTTTTCTTTATCCCCAAAAGGAAAGGGCTGATTTACAACTTCTTTCAAGTATTCCTCAACAAATTCCATCGTTAGTGCAAATTTCCTCTTCATATCATTTCTGGAAGAGTCTGTTATAGAATCATATCTGGAAAGACAGAAGATAAGGCAAGTTAAACTGATTGTAATAATTTAAAAACAGGAAACTATGTACTTTAACTTCCTCACTTGATGATCTTATTAAATCAGTTAACCTTTCCAGGTATCATGCCTGCATCTATAAAACGGGGTCATTGTGAAATGAGAAAGAACACATACAAAGTACTTAAATCAGAGTCAACTATAATATCAAGCTTTTAGCTTATCATTATTCTTATTATTTCTGCATACTGGCTTCCAGAAAGATGTTTCTATTATCACTGAAAATTGTCAGTTTATTCTCAAAAAGAATATCTTACAAGCCTATATAATACCAGTGGCTCAGAAGGACAAGGCAGGAGGATCCCAAGTTCAAAGCCAGCCTCAGCAACTTAGCAAGACCCTGTCTCAAAAAATAAAATATATAAATAGTTGGGGACATGGGCTCAGTTGTTAAGCATGCTGGGTTCAATCCCCGGTACCAAAAAAAAAAAAAAAATCAAAAATCTCATTTGCACTTGGAAGATGAACAATCTTAGGATACACACATGCCTTTCCATTGTATTTCATCTCAAAATTAAAGACATTTGATTTTTAGTTCAACTGCTAAATTTTATAGTCTTGAGCAATGTTTCCCAACGTACTCGTGAATCGTGATCTTTGTGGGGATTTCCGTCCAGAGCCTGGCATAGCGAACAGGCACCACAGACTCCTGGGGGTCTCGGTCAACGTGCATGTGGAGCATGAGGCGACAAAAAGATGCCCGGAGGTCGAACGGGAGGCTCTCATCTGACACGCACCGCAGGATCAGATCTACAGAGAGCTGTGTAGAAATCTGGTTTATGGCCAGATACTGGCGATCCAAGCACATCCTCGCAAAGAGGTTTAGCTGGTACCTTAAAAATATGAGACATATGACATTGTTGATTTTATCTTGATAAACCTCCTAAACTTCAGAGTAAAAATTAATGTCTATTTTGATGATCTCTGTATTTCCCAGTGCTTGTGACACGGAGTCAAACTCTGTGAGTGGAAGTTCAAGTGATAAATAAGAACACAGACATGAGATGGTCTCTCTGCCCCTTTATTGTGATTTCTCCTCTTTGTTCCAGTGACGTGTGTCTGGCCCAGGTGGTCACTGTGTTCCAGGTTTCCTGGGATTACAAAGACACGAGGCTGGAAGGCCAGGGAGCACAAGTCACATGACACCATCTCGCCTCATCCCCAGCCTCCCTCAGCTGGGGGCTCTAGGGTCTACAAGCCAGGTTTGCTCCCACAGTTCCCAAACCCAATGGGGTCAGTTCAAAGAGTGTCAGTACTTGGATTCCTCAGCCTCTGAGATGAAGAGTCAGCCACGGGTTTGTGGCTGTAGCTGCAGAAACCAGAGAATGAAGGCATTTTCTGCTTTTCTCTGATTCCTGCCTCTTGGGGCCAAACTAGTCCCTGGGTTGCTGCCTTCTGTTTTCATCCCTGAAGCTCAAAGATGCCAGTTAGGATCTTGTCCCCAACCTACTGACACTGGGAACGACCTTCAGTACTTCTGCAGTACATCAGGTCAGTAGGTATTAAAAAGCACTGGTATAAACGACTGGCTGCCCTCCTCTGTGGCCACCCCACAGTGAGGTCAGCTTCCTCAGCCCAGGTTCCACTGCTCTCTCAATTTGTGCCCTGGATCCTGACTTGTCTCCCTCTCTCCTTGAAAACAGAAACACCCCACTACACAAAACTCCAAACTAGAGAAAACTCAGGGAACGGCAAGTGGTGTACCTGGAAAACACAGACGCCAGTTTTCCTTTTGACTAGTTGACGCAGTTAGTCCTAAACATTTCAGCTACCCTAGTTCTGGAATGACTTTTAAAATCTCCTCTTCACCCAGACCTAATTTTGAGAGGTTTCAGAGAATCCACTCTCGAAGCATATGCGAAAGAGTGAATTACGACTCTATAGTACCTCACCTGTAGTAGGTGAGAACCTCCAGGTCAGCTTTGGTGCCTTCCTTTGCCTCCTGAGCCAGGTGCCGAATAGCCTTGCCATGAGGCTCCTTGTTGCTGTCAATCCAGTACAGCCAGACTTCCTCGTCATCCAGGTCGTCTGGTAGGATGCAGCTCTCCAAGGGGTTGTCTACTTGCATGGAGACCAGCCTTGAAATCAGGAACATGCAAAAATCTATCAGGAAGCACGCTTACAACTATGATTAAAAAAAAAAAAAAAAAACTAGAGAACTTAAAAAATAATGAACAGAAAAAAAATGCCTCCATGATCTATCTGCCTTACTTAGTTTGGATGAGAATGTCCGCATTGCCGGGACTCAACATAAATTTACAGATGAGTTCTTGAGTGACAGGGATGGCAGTGGTGTTAGACACACACAGATCTGACAGATAATCCAAAAACCTGGCAAGAGAAGAAAAATTAAATGGAACATGAAGACGAAGCATTTTACAAAAATCATGACAATGAAAATATAATTTGGAATATAACAAGAAACTTATTTTTATATTTTTAATATTTTTTCCATGTGACTTTTTTTAATGTCTTGCTTCTCTACTGCATCATTAGAAACAAATTAAACACTCCATTCTTTTCATTTAATACAAACCTTCACTGAATACAAAGGATATGTTTACTTCTGTTTATTTGGTGACGTTCTTTCCTCAGCATGGTGACTTATGTTTATAAAATCATTTATCTGCCTTAAAGTGACAGTCCCCGGGATTGACCTCAGAACAAAAGCAGATCAAAGCTAATGGCTGTACTGAGTAAAACAGGACATAGCACATGCTTCATGAAAGTGACCATGGCCTGGCCCAGAGAGAGGACCAGTTCTACTTTCTAGTATTTATTTGCTATACTACTTAGTTAAGAAAACATTGCCAATGTTCATTTCCCTCAGATAAAGCAGTATGGTGAAATCAAAGCAGAACCAGAATCCCCAGATTTACTTTTACTTCATATTCTATTCCTATCAGGGCATTCTTGGGCATACTGCTCTGTTTTCTCATTTCAAAAATGTGAATAATATAGCTCAGTGGTAGAGTATGTGCACTGGATAAGCAAAGCTCTGTATTTAATTCTCAACACACACACACACACAAAATAAAATGTGGATAATAAAAGATAACCAGTAATCTTCATGAGAATGTGCAAGATTTTAAATGAGATGGTGTATATGAATATATTTTGAAAGCTATATATAAGTTATCAGAAGGGAAATTAAATTATAATTATAAGCCTAGTTAAATTAAATTATAAGCCTAGTTCTGGGATGTAACTCAGTGACCGAGCATTGGCCAACATGTGCAAGGCCCTGGGTTCAAGTCCCAGCAGGGTAAAAATAAACAAATATCGGTTTTCAAAGGGTTTTGATCTCTAACAAAGAAATAACTATATAGCAATAAACCCAACAGAATTTGTCCAGGAAAGTTAGTGCTACCAAAGAATTCTAACTTTTAAAATTTCTAAAAATAAAACCAAAAGCCCCAGTCCCCACTAGAAAAGAAAGAACACTACATAAGCCACTTCAAACCTTGGCTCCCGGTTCCTCCTGAGTAAGCTGACAAATGTTTCTATTTCTTTTGCTGTGATATGTTTCTCTAGTAGTTTTCTGTTGTTGTGCAACAAAGCTGTGATAGTATCTTCTGCCAAAATATCATAGCCAATCTGGGACTGCATGACACAGAAATTCTTAGCAATATACTCCTGCAAAGAGGAAAGACTGTCAGAATGTGCCGCCAAACAGCTCAGAAATCAAGGTCCTCACAGGGCTAGCAACACGGTTAACTTATTCACAGCAGAAAACTCTCTAAAAATTTTGTCAAAAGAGAAGCAAGTAAATATTTCTTTAAAAAGTAGAGCTTTTTGAGGAAGGCAATTAAAACATATCAGTATACATATAATTTAAATTATGACAAAAAAATACATTGCTAAAATAATTTTTAATATGTATGCTTAAGCTCTTGTGAGAAAACCAAAAATAAATATAATTAAAATAACAAATCTTTACAACTTGGTAACTTAGGATGTCATCCGCCTAACAGAGGCTCTTTCTCTGAGTCTCCCCAAAAGCCATGACCAATGATTTTGGAAAGATGATGAAAAAGAAAATAACTATCTGATATCTCATTCATGAGACATGAGATCTATGCATCTACCTGAAGACTCTAGATGGATCTGGGTTGATTTCTTTCTTGTATATAAACTACAATGATCCATAAGATCTTTTCTTCAAAATAATTGTAAAAACTTAGTGACTTCTTATCATTAAAATGTAAACTGGGTTGGGGATGTAGCTCTGTGGTAGAATGCTTGCCTGGCATGCATGGGGCCCTGGGTTCAATCCCTAGTACCACACACACACACACACACACACACACACACACACACACACAGTGCAACCAAATAAGATAATGTAATCAACCATGTTGCTAATCAGATCCATTCATTCAGTAAAAATTTCTTAGAGGCCTCAAACATTCCGGGCACTGATTGGGAGACTAGAGGTATGGCTGTAAACAAGACAGATAAGCCATCATGAAGCTTTCATCCCTGTGAGCAAACAAATATACTCTCATTTCACATGTTGATAAGTGAAATGCAAAAAAAAAAAAATAGAAGGATGGAGAAAAGTGGCGACTTTAGATGGGAGATGCCAAAGAAAGGACATGGGCACAAGGATGGGAATGATCAAAAGGAGGCAGCCAGGGGAAGACCTGAAGAGAAGCCTTCTAGGCAGTGAAAGAAGCAAGTGCAAAGGCCCTGTGGTAGTGGAACTAAACTTCTTGTGTTCTACAAAGAAGAAATGGCCATGGTAGTGAAAGGGAAGTAAGCAGCAGAAAGCAAGAGCTGGAGTTGGAGAGGTAAGTCAAAAAAAGAGTCCTTGTGAGTTATGGTAAAGAGCAAAAACTAAGAACAAGAGAAAGCCACAGGAGTTTCAATGAAACTTTACTTACTCTGCTCCTTACTCTTCACACTAACTCTCCTATACTCCCACTCACTATTGCTCATTTTTAACATTGTGTGTATAAGCAACACATCTCACATAACAAGAGAACTAGTGAGCTGAAACCTTCTACAATCAAATGTTTTCCAGTTCCTGGGTATTCTCCTTGGGAAGGCATCTCTGTTTCTAAGATGGGAGAATGTATTGATTAGAAAGTGGCTTTGCCTCAGGCAAAATTTACTGGAATGTATCTATTCCTTGAAAATGGTATTGGTTTGCACAAATCTAATTATGTTCTAGGCAGCATTTTTGTGGTCTTTCAAAATGATGACTTTGTATATTGGTAGCCAATTAAGTAAAGTAAATGTCTTCTGTTGGTATATCATCTTAAAGATATGTATTGATTTACACACTTTTATGACCATTGTAGTCATACTCTGATATCGGGCAAACTTCCAAGAAGTTGGTAAATAATTAAATGAAATTACAGGGTTATCAAATTCTATAAATAATAACAAACAAAGACACACCATTAAAGACCAGGGTGAGCACTAAGTCATGAGTCAACTCTGTTAGACTGTAAAGTACAGGTGATGAGATGGGAAAATGAGGTAATTATGCAAAAAAGTAGGCCTTTCGCCTACATTTAAAAAAACCTTGTTCTTAAAACCATCAGCTATTTTATGCTTATTATAAATCATTCTTAATTCAAAAAGAAGTGATAAAAAGGTTTTTCAACAACCACTGAGTTTCCACTGGAGCACACAGGAAGAGGTGAGGGAAGATAAAATCCAACCCTCAACGAACACGGACTTCTTCGTTCCTTCCTCAGCTCAATGATCTAAAATTTGGGGAGAGGAGAGGAAGGAAAAGCTGACCCACAGCCACGTATGCACAGAAACCCAGGCCAGGTCCCCAGAGCATGTCAGCATTTACCTGGGATGAATCATGTGATTAGGCAGAGGTGTGTGCACATGTGTCTATGTGGCCCTTGCAGTGTTTGTTCATCAGAGGACATTTTCAGAGTGAAACTGCACACACCACAAGGAGCCTGGGTGCAGTTAAGACTAAGGGAGTGAGAAAACCTGAACATGCCATGCCAGAGAAAGGACACCAACTAAGATGTGCTGCCTGGGAACCTACCACAGGGAGCAGCACTGAAGCCCAGGGCAGGGATGGAGAACAGGAGGAGGGATCGTCAGCAGCCTTCCAAAGGCTAAGCACATTCAAGGATGGCACACATCCTGACCTTATGGGACTGAGGGCCCCAGGGACGCTGCAGACCTGTGAACTCTTTCTGTTAATTTCATTCTCTAATGATCCAGCACTACTTGTATGGGTGGCATGGTGGCCTATCTAGCAAAGCACAGTAATCTCCCCTTTTCCCCAAGGGACACATTCCATGACCCACAGTGGATGCCTGCAACATGGACAGTACCAGACCCGACTTAAACTGTTTTTCCTATGCATACACACCTATGATAAAAGTTTGATTTATAAATCAGGCATAGTAACATATTAATAATAATGAATAACATAGAATATTCACAACAAGATATTATAATAAATGTGATTTAAGATGATAGATCTATGTATTGAGCAGCCAGCTGAGTAATGTCTATATTTCTAGAATTACTTCTAGAATCTAGCAATTAATATTTTTGAACCAAAGTTGACCATGGGTAATGGAAAGAAGAGAAAATGAAATTGTGGATAAGAAGGGATTACTCTGTTTTTTCAGACGCAAGAAGAAAACTAAAGACAAGTAAAATATGCTGGGTAGCCTCATTCCAGACCCCCTCTGAAGACTTTAGACTCTCACAAGAGGACGCACCTCCAATGCAGATTCTCCAAATGCCTGAATGTCTGTCATTTTTTTTTTCTTTTTGTAGCTGTATATGGACAGAATGCCTTTATTTTATTTGTTTTATTTCTGTGTGGTGCTGAGGATCAAACACAGTACCTCACACATGCTAGGCAAGCACTCTGCCGCTGAGTTATAGGCCCAGCCCAAGGTCTGTCATTTAACATTCTGGATCTTGAGTTTTCCTCCAATGAAACATGAACAACTCTATCCACTTTTATCTTGCCATCTTAAAGGAATGTAGTGAAGTTGCAGGCCTAATTCCAGAAATAACATTTACCACTGGGAAGAAAGATGCTTATTTCTGGGGTTACATTTGAAAATATTTAAGGATTTGTGTACATTGTTCCCTTGCTTCCATTCTTTCCCATATTATTTATCTCCTGGCTGATCTGTTTTACATATTTTTGGAACTTTATTAATCTTTGAACAGAATTCCAAAGCCAACATATTTTTATTTAACACATCCTTCCATGTGTGTGTGTGTGTGTGTGTGTGTGTGTGTGTGTGTGTGTATGTGTGTATTCTTTTTTGCCAAAACACTTTCAAACTACCCAGAGGCAATAACACAATGATGGAGCGATAACCATAGTCCTGAGTGGAGAGCTCAGTGGTGGAGCACTTGCCTAAGATGCATGAGGCCCTGGATTCAATCCCCAATACTGTAAAGAAAGAAAAAGAACAACCTCCAACTTTAGGCAAGTTATTTAACCTCTCTGTTTCTCAATTCCTCATCTTAGTATCAACTAAACTGAGTTATTCTGTGAAAATTGCTTACAACTAAGCCTAAGGCAAAGTGAGCACTCTAAAACACTACTAAATATTCCTAACAACCTCCACCCTGCAGGACTGACACCACAGGCTGTGGGGTGCTTAGGCCCTCCCCCAGCCCTCTCCCACACCATTCCTCATGGAATAACTTCCTCAGCAAAACTTATGGCGGTGTATTCTACCAACCTGGTTAAGAGAAACATGGAAACTAATTTTCCAAATGATAATTCATTTTAAACAATTTTATGTTAAACATTCACATTATTGAACACAATGCAAAATATTATGTACTTTTAACATAAAACGAGACCTGAAAGAAATTTCATTAGGAGCCAACAACTTTTAGCTGCATCCCACGTGGCTTCCCTGTCCTCCTCAGCTGCAAATATCTCAGGGCTGAAGTACCCTTTCTAGCATCCATCATTCTCTCTTCAGAGGTCTCTGTTCCTAAAATCGCTTTTCCCATCCAATTTATGAGAATGATTCTCATCCTACTCAAATGCTTTCTTCTCCAGGAATCTGTCCTGGGTTCCCCAGCCACAACTGTGCTCCCCCTCTTGAGAATTTCCATCCTTGTCTTCTGTCTCTGCTCCCCTCTGCCTCCCCCTTACGCTTCAGATGCACATGCCACATGTTTTCCACTAGAAAACAAACTCCTTGGCCACAGATGTTGAGGTTGTACCTTGCAAGTTCCTCAAGCCAAGAAGTGTTCCATTCCTCTTTACGTAATAGACCCAGTACCCCTCCTGCCCAGAAGTTAATACGTTCACATAAGAACTCAGGATATCCTCACTCAAGCAAGGATTCTGATTTTATACACAGGAATAAATAACTACGTTGGCTCAAAAATACTTACAGATCATTTTTGTGCTGCCAATATAAAACACTTCATTGCAAAGTGAAAGTCCTAATTCCTACTTTCTTACACTTTACACAGCAATGAAAAGAACCCTGCTCACACTTCATATGTGAAACAGAATTAAGAATGGGGGCCACCTCTCACCTGATTTTTCCGGTAGTCCTGCTGCGAATGCCTGAGGACGCGGTAACAGAGCCGCAGCATGTACTTGTAGGGAGCATATCTTTGGTCCCCAAGGTCTTCGAGCCTCAACATAGGGCCTTCTCCTGCTTTCTCTTTAAAGGGTGCTTTAAGAATCCCAAATACCTATCGGGAATAAAAAAAATCGCATATTCTAATAAACATGCTTTATGATCATTTTTTTTTTTTTTTTTTTTTTTACAAATAAGAACATTGGCTCAAAACACTTTTGTAACATTTGAGTTGAATTAATGTAAAGGGGTGAAACTACTTAGGACACAGGACTAGAATGTTCAAGGAACAGAAAATCAATGCTAAATTCCTAAATTGAATGACAAAAATATTGTTTAAATAAAATGCTAAATTTTATTTAGAAATAATATGTTTTTAAATTGGGAAATAGAAAGATGTTCAGCTGTACCAAGCTGCATGTTTAGATGAACTAAATATAATTTCTGTATGCTTTTGGGTATTTTCCTACTATTTTCTATAACTTCCCCAAATCAAAATAATATAAAGAAACCATTTACTTTTTATCTGAAACTTACATCAGAAAATTGCTTCCAAATATAACTTTTACATCTTCCTAGGGTCAATTCAGAAAGAGGAAATAGCAATCCTAAATATATATGCACTAAATACCAGAGCACCCAAATATAACTCTTTCTAAAAGAGTAAATTCACTGTTCATGGTATACAAAGATGTGACCAAGTCAGTGAATATATCAGAATTAAAATATAATAAATAAGGACCCACATGGGCAGCTGATGGGACCCAGTGAGCCAGATGTTTGTAAGAAAGTTAGCAGTTAGAAAGTATTGGAAAGCATTGAGGATAAAATTTGCTTTGAGTAAGACAGCAGGTAGGCTCACCTGGAGACTAGCTGGTAGGATGAGTAAACCACTAGGAAAGAGCAGGTAGTCAAGGGAATGAGCATTAACATAAGAAGCAAAATGGAAAGAAATTCTCATGTGGAGCCCATGAAATGTGATAGCATTTCTTCAATAATTGTGTATTTACTAAACTTTGCATGTTATATTTATAACACTGAAATTAAAAATCTGATTGAAATTAAAAATATGTTGGTTAAAATATTAATAAATCCATACCAGGTCCCAAACGTCTTTGAAATCAAAAGTTTTGTATAAAAGCATTGCTGATGTCAGAAAATGCTTTGCTCCAATTAGATTTATAACACATTATTTGAGAAAAATATTGACTATATATACTATATACTGTGTCTACTATTTTCCTTTCTCAAATCAACAAGAACATGTATATTACTAACATAATTGTTAGTTATGTTTTAAGTATCTTCCTTGAGTCCATATGTAATTCACACAAAAGCCCATTACTTTAAGTAGCAAATAACAAGGAAAAAAAATAACATATAAAGAAGGACATGTCCAGATGTGCATATTATCAGGAAATGAACTGATTCACTGGTGTATTATAAATAATTTCAGGAAGATACAATAAAGGAGCAGCTCTAAATTCTCAGGGAAAAAAAAATCAGAATATTGTATGGTGTACTTATGAACCAGTGTTCCTAGAGAAAATAAGAGAAGAAGTAGGAAGAGGATGGAAATGGCATTTTCCAAGTTCATCTAGAAATTCTACCTAGAGATTTTTGCCAGCAGTTTCTGGAGAATCTGACCACAAAGGTTTTTTGGAGATCTTTGGTAGGCTGCTTCTGAGACCATCCCAGATGATCCTTGCCTCTTCATAATCACATCCTATGGAATCTTCTCCTTTGACTATGGGCTGAATTTATTAACTTTCTTCTAACTAAATACAGCAAAAATGGATAACATGTTATGTCTAAGATAAGATCATAAAAGGGCTGTGGCTCCTATCTGGGGGTCGTGTCTTGTTTCCTCTTGGATCCGTCACTTCTTTTTTTTAAATATTTTTTAGTTTTAGGTGGACACAATATCTTTATTTTTATGTGGTGCTGAGAATCGAACCCAGTGCCTCACACATCCTAGGTGAGAATGCTACCACTTGAGCCACATCCCCTTAATATTTCAGCCCCTTGGATCAGTCACTTCTAAGGGAAGCAAGTTGCCTCCTCTCCCTGGAGACTCCACTGGGAGAGGCCCAAGTGAGCAAGCTGGGAAGTGCATCTTCTCTCCTGTCTCCTCTCAACCTTGAGATGATGGCAGCTCCACTCAACTCCTTGACTAACTCTGAAAGACCCTCAGCAAGAACACCCACCTAAACTGCTCCTAGAGTTTTAATCCACAGAAACTTCAGTAAGTGTCTGTCTAGGGGTCATTCATAACACAGCAATCGATAATTCATACAAGGACTTTCCTGATACCATAATTTAAAAAACAAAATAGGCAAATTTAGCTTCATAACAAGATTCACCTGTGCCAATATGTTTTGTTCCCTCATTAGTTTCTGACGTTCTCGGTTCGGCTTGGTGATAACCACATCCAGAACTTCTTGTCCATTATTAGGCACATCAGCAACAAAAAAGATGAGGTCTTCCAATAATTTGGTCACAAACCTATCATAAAATGAAAAGGAAATTTCACTCTGTGGCTTAATTTTGGATTTTCTTTTTATTAAATGTAAGAACTGAAACAATGGAAAACAAAGTATTGATAATACAAATCTTTAATAAATAAAAGATAATATCTAATGCAGTTACTGTTTACCTTAACTTTTATAATAATATTCCTTCTCCAGTTCCTACGACAGCCTCTCTGCCTCTAGGTCTAATTGAGTATTTGCAGGCTTTTGTGAAATACAGTCCCAGGTGCCTCGACAACAGATGAGCTGGTAAGATAAGACCACCAGATTCTTTTCCATGATCAGCAAAGTAGAGTTTTTTCCATTTCAGAGAAAATGGCTATCCCTCTAAATTACTAAATTCAAACTTTATTTTTACTATTCACTCAAGCTACTGCGTTTCAATTTATTCTAATGTACAGAACAAATGCTGGGCGCAGTGGTGCATGACTGTAACCCCAGTGGCTTGGGACATTGAAGCAGGAGGTTTGTGAGTTCAAAGCCAGCCTCAGCAACATAGTGAGACACTTAGCAACTCAGGCAGACACTGTCTCTAAAGAAAATATTTTAAAAGGCTGGGCATGTGGCTCAGTGGTTAAGCATCCCTGGATTCAACCCTCGGAGGAGGAGGAGGAGGAGGAGGAGAAAAATTTAAACAATCTGTGAAAAGAAACCAAGTAGGCAATTAGACACTGTTGTGAAAGTATCAACTGTTCTATAAAAACCATAGTATTCTAAAACCAAACACCAATGTTCACTTGTAACTTGATATTTTGGTTACTGTTATTATTATAACTATTACTTGAACTTCAGTGGCATTTAGTCCCTGAAGTGTTTTGAAAATTCCTCCTTACTTAACTTTTTGCTCCCTCCTTCCTCTGCCTGTTCTTTGTAATTTTTTATGTTGGTAGGTAGATGGAGGCAGCCAGGCTTCATATTATTACAAACACTGGTAAACTTATTTGAACTCTGTATTTTTAAAAGAGATTTTCAAAGTTATTAATGATGAAATAAACTTGTTATTTCGTTTATAGACATGATTTTTATAGTAAAACAAAAAAATATTTAAATTAGCATCCTCCATGTACTGGTAACATAATCATTCCCCAGCATTAGTATGATACATCATGATCATATTAATAATAAAACTACAAGTGTCTCAACTATTACAGAACTGTTAGAATATATTTAGTCAGGAAACATCCTGATCCCATCTCCAAAGATCCTATGCCTCCTTAGTGTTCCTGTTTTAAATTTTAACTCAGTTCTTTGGAAAATGTGTCTAGCTGATAGGATTCACTGACATCTCAGAAGGCAACCACAGAAATAAAAAAACACATGTGCATTAAATATGGTGTGAACTTCTTTTGAATTATGACTTAATGTCTTCCAAGTCATTCAGTTCTTCTTAAAACAGAAAACATTTTTTTTTTTAAGCTCAGGTTACTTCAGCAAACTGAGATTAGTTAAACCTAGGTTGCAATCTGCTCAATATAAGTCCAGCTGGACCATAAATACTTGCATTTATTTTCTTTTTAAAACTACCAATATTCATTTTCTCTTTCTATTTCTCTAATTAGATATTTAGATAACTAAGAAAGCCTCAAAGTCTTCTAAATGTCATGAAACCTCCCAATGGTTAATGGATTGATGATGAAGAAAATTAAGTCCTGACTGAAGATCACTGCACACAAGCCCAAGCTGCAGAGCCCTCCCTAACGAGGGAGCGAGGGAGGCCAGAAAATATGAATATTTGGTTTTCGTTTGGTTTGGTTTTTGGTTTTGTGTTTTTTAATATTTCATCTCAAGCATCCCATCTATGGCCAAAAAAAAAAACTGGTTTGCTTTTCACACTCCAGTTCTGTATTGGGTGGTTACACCTTTCTAACTCATGTAATTATACTAATTTTTGTTTATTAAAAACTTTTTCTGGGGCTGGGGCTATAGCTCAGTGGTACAGCACCTGCCTCGCACGTGTGAGGCACTGGGTTCAATCCTCAGCACCACATAAAAATAAATAAATAAAGATATTGTGTCCATCTACAACTAAAAAAAAAAATTTAGAAGAAAACTTTTTCTGTGTGACTGTCAGGTATAGCAATAATGATGTACATAAGCATGTAATGTATATGTGTGTTGTGTGTATATGTGTATGTGCACATGTGTGTATATATATACATTTGTGTGTGTATATATATATATATGACACAGCACATCTGAAGACATTAATAAGAAGTTTCATGGATCAGAAATCAAATAAGAATAACACAGTGAAGAGCATGGCTAACATTCAACCCTCACAAGGTAGCCAGAACTGAAAGCACATGGTAGAGATGACACTAAAGACATAAAAGCAGGGAATAAAGTTGGGGTTCTCTACCTCTTCAAATATCCCCCCAAATCCAGTGGTCCCTCTAGGCTCTGGTAGTGGAAGGGAACAGAAAGCACATGATAGGACTGGGGCTAGCCACTTGTGATCAGGATGACCACTCATCACCAGAGGACCTGAAATCTCAGCACTCAATGCCAGACCCAGCTCTGGGCTAGTGGGATCAGGGAGACAAAATCCAAAGCTAATAGAGAAAATGAATGAACATAGGGAGGAAAAGCAAAAACCTCCCACCTGAAAAGAGACTAAAGAGTGAAATTCCAAAGCACATGAAAGAAACCGATTAAGAAAGACGAATATCACAATAAAGAATCAGGAGACCAATTCATTACCAATAAAATCAAGTAACAGAACAATTTCAAAATAACTTTTAAATAAGTATTATTTTTTTGGTCCTCCAATGGATAAAGAAAGTAGGTATCTACCAAAACTATATAACATTTTAAAATGCTGGTATGAATGAAGAATGGGCATATGTGCAAAGAACCTATAGAAATCTAAAAAATCACAATTTAAATCACTTAAGTAAAAGTCTAATTGATGAAGATAAACTATTCTGCACATATTCTAAGAACAGTTAGTGACTGTAAGATAGTATCAAAAATGAATATAAATAGAATAGAGAGACTTAAAAAGGCAATTATAAAAGATTAAATTAGGAGTTGAGGAAGATGATTAAGAGGAGCCCATATGTATTTAATAGGTGTTTTGACAGAAAAGAGAAAAATGGAAAGAATCGATATTTGAAGGAAAGTGGATGAAAAACTTAACATTAAAGGAAGACATACGTATTCGGATTAAAGTAACTGTCCAGGGGGAAGAACAGAAATAAAACATCCCCTTGAGAACATAGCAAGACATTAGGACATTGAGGACAGAGAAGAAAATCTACAAAATTACCAGACAGTAAAGAAAAATTACCAATAAAGATAAAAAGACAACAAAGATAACAATTGACAGCATATTTCCTAAGAGCAACAAAAGATTCCAGAAAATCATTAAACTATAGCTAAAAATACTATAAGAAAATAGTTGTCACTCTAACATTTCATACACAAATTGTCACTTAAGAGTAGAGGCAAAACTTGGGGCTGGGAGCGTAGTTCAGAGGCATAACGCCTGCTTGGTATATGTGAAACCCTAGGTTCCATGCCCAGGAGGAAAGAAAGAGAGAGGGAGGGAGGGAGAGAAAGAGGGGAAAAAAAGAGTAGAGGCAATATAAAAACATTTTAGACATTTTTATATATGTGAAGACTAAAGATTATAACCCAACAGAGCTCTGTTGAATGGACTGAAGAAAAGTGAGCCCAGAGAGAAGTGAGATGCAAGAATTAAAAACAAGCAGAGAGAGATAATTAATCACTGGAAAACAACTTTTAGAAATTAAATTTCTCAGTAAAAAAGATGGTTCAGGGGGTGCAGTGGTGCAGGCCTGTAATCCCAGCGGCTTAGGAGGCTGAGGCAGGAGGATCGTGAGTTCAAAGCCAGCCTCAGCAAAAGTGAGACACTAAGCAACTCAGTGAGACCCTGTTTCTAAATAAAATATAAAATAGGGCTGGGGATGTGCTCAGTAGTTGAGTGCCCCTGAGTTCAATCCCTGGTACCCCCCCAAAAAAGGATCTTACATCAAAATTTATATGACACATTTGTTCTTTTGTGTGTATCAAATAAAAAATAAAACTACAAATGAATAAACACAGAACTGTGGTTCTAGGCATATGCTTCGTGAATGATGGGAGGGAGACTATCAGTGCATAAGCAAAGCAGTGCTGAGGCACTTTCTCCCATGAGAAGAAGAAAAAAGTATTAATAACTTCAAGCTTTATAAGAAAGAATATATAAGAAAATGTATAATTAAGAATTTTGGGGCTAGGGCTATAGCTCAGTGGTAGAGTGCTAGTCTCATGGGTGTGAGGCACAGGGTTCGATCCCCAGCATCATATAAAAATAAATACATAAACGATATTGTGTCCATTTACAACTAAAAAAAATTTTAATGGAAAGAAAAGAATTTCAAGGCTGAGATTATGGTTCAGTGGTAGAGCACTTGCCTAGCACATGTGAGACACTGGGTTCAATCCTCAGCACCCCATAAAAATAAATAGTTATTTAGAAAAAAGAATTTCAGAGCACTTGCCAAAAAAAACAGAAGTACAACCTCAAGCTTCTGAATCAGTAGAGGAAAAGATAAGATGGGGAAGGGAAGGGAGAGATAACCTTCATCCATTGAACAGGAAGCAAAAAGGAAGTGGAAGGAAAAGAAAAGCTACCCTAAGTAAAAAAAAATACGAATAAGCCCAAAGACATTATTTATTACATGCAAAGTAATTAAACTTGCAAAATAAAATAGACTATTCAATTAAGTTTTTAAAACTCAAGGTCTCTGCTGCTCACAAGACACATAACTAAAACAAAATGACCAGGAAATCTGCAATCAAGGGACACTGAAAAAGAGGCATCAGGTAAATATTAAAGAAAAGATAGCTGGTGTTGCAATAGTAATATCAGGCAGATAACATTTGGTGAAAAATGATGGTACTGTGGAAAGCAACCTCAGAGACATCTGACCTGGCGATCCTCTGTTGGATGATCTCTCTAGATCCTGAGCTTCATCAAGTGGAATAAGAGCCAGACTCCAAGTCTATAAGTTGCGTGGAGATACATACAATCTAAGATCTTCAGCATTTATTAGCACCACACATGCATGCATGAAGAAATGTCTGACATAATTCTGAATTAATTACATCTGTAAACAGTGGATGCTACATACAAACCCTATGCAGGTAAAACATGCTCCCTAAGATGTGCAATGCACTACAGAAATTCTGGTTAAGGAGTGCACGTGTCACCTCCTCAAGGTCTGCGCAGCAGTCAACAGTCTTTCATATTTCCTTTCTCTCCCCTTCAACATGTTCCCAATACCTCTATTTCGTTGGTGCAACGAAAATATGTAAAATGCAAGCAGAAAATCCAACTGAAAATTATCTAAGGTTGAGCATCTTGGAGCACAACACAGCAGCTGTGCCTCCAGAGTCCTTTTCTGGGATGAGTAAAAGGAGGGTTACAAGGGAGAAAGAGAGAATTCCAACACCACAGGCATTTTGAGACAGACCTGCAATATTCTCACACCTTCCCTTTGACCTTGTATCATCTTCCTGGTTTTGAGTAAAAAGAACATCTAATAATAACTTCATTCTCCATAGGGGGAAAAAGTCAGGGTTGTCAGTTATTTTCAGAAAGAATTTTATATTGAATTCCAAAACTAAGAAAATAATATAGATGCATTCAACTATGCCAATAAACTCTACTATGCTGACAGGCAGCTTTGAATGCATTTTGATGGGAAATGGCTTTTCTAAGATTACTAAATTAAGATCAATAAGTGCAACTTCATATTTCTCAGGCAAAGTCTTCTCTTTGCTATTTTTTTTCACTCTAAAAACAGTGATAAAAGAAGCAGAGGAAATAAAATGCATGATCTCTGCTCACTACTAGACCACCACCTTCCTTGGACACATCTCGTGAGAAGGTCCCCTCCATCAGTAACTGGAGAAAGAGCAACTTGAGCCAGGTGGCATCCAGTGATGGTGGAGCACTCATAATGGGAATCTTTATTTGTCCTTCTCTTCAGTGAATACCTTCATGCTTAGAATCGTAAGAGGGGCTTAGTAAATTTCTATGCATATGTGAAAGGGACAGAGACAGAAATGGATTCATCAAATGAAATTAGATAAATCTCAGGCAAATAAAAATTCCTATCTGCACATTCGAACCCATTTCCTGTCATAATTGAGCTCTGGTATTTAATTATCTGTTTTCCATTAAAAGTGGGGCAGTTGCTTCAGCTTCTGGCCTTTATTTATTTCCTCCAACAGGGTTAGAGATATAATTGAATACACGACAGTTGTTTTCCAATGCAGGTCTGTCAGGGGAAAAGCAGAGGAAAGAACAGAGAAAGCCGAGAACCAGCTATTTCATTTGTTTGCATATTTATGATTTTTTTTTATCAACAGGAGCCGGACAGGGGGAAGCAAGTTAGTGTTTCATTCCTTTGTATTATAAGATACATACCTAAAAGTCTCTAAAACATATATGTTTAGTTAAGGGATACTTACAATGTGAGCCCCATGACACCACCACCCAGAGCAAGCAACAGACAATTACAGTTGCTTCCTTCCCTCACCAGTCAACTCCTGCCTCCCCTCATAGAGGAAACACCAACTGAATTTTGTGACGATGATTTTCTTGAACGTCTTTATAGGCCTTCCAATTGCCAAAACACCCCTCAAGAAGTTGCATTTATTTAGCTTGTTTTTTAACTTACAAATAGTGTAACAGCGAATGCATTTGTTGTAACTCATTTTCACTCAATCTAAAAAGTTTGGTAGATTTATTCACAGCATTGCACACAGACGTAGTTCTTTAATTTTCACAGCTATACCGTATTCCAGTGTATGAATATATCATGACTTTAATCATCTATGTAATGGGTGATGGATATGTGGACAGAGTTCAGTCTAGGAGTATTTAGAACAAGGCTGGACATTCCTGAGCATGTGTTCTGTGGCACATATGGAGGAGATCCTTTTGGACAGATGTTCAAGAATATTCAGCCAAGAGTGAAACTGGCAAGCCACAGGATGTTTACTTCTTTAACTTAACTAGTTTCTGCAAGGTGCTTATCTCAGTTATCATCTCACCAGCTGTGTCTGAGAGTTCTAATGCATGAATGCCTTGGCTTGGTAAACACCTTTATCTTGTTCAAATTAAAAGATAAGTTGCAAATCATTAAGAGGGAAAAATAGGACATTTGTGCTCAGATGTGCTGAAAAGCACACAGACTTTAAACTACATGTATTTGAAGCCCCCACTTATTACTTATGTGACCTTACACAAGTTGCTCACTCTCTCGATTCTCCTTTATATTTAATGAGAATATCTACCTCAGGACCATTTGAAGGATCAAATAAAATACATGTGTGATGCCTAACATAGTACCTGTTGCAAAGTGGAGATGCAATAATTTCTAGCTATCATTTTCATCCTCTCTCTCACTTATTTCCAAAATCAGTTTGAGAACCAAGGATCCAGTTTCTCTGAATGAGTTAAAAGGGCAAAAAGCTATGCCTTGCAGATTTTTTTCTAGTACTCCATTTTTTTTTTCATTTTGAAATACTAGAGCTGAGAAATGTGTCATGAATTAAAAATGACCAGAAAAACATAAAACTTCCTTTAGGACATTAAACTCTAAGACCAAATATCAAATCAAGTGTAGCAAATGGTATCATGAAGCCTTTAAAAGAAAAGATAATATCTACAGGGCTGGGATTGTGGCTCAGTAGTAGAGCGCTTGCCTCACATGTGTGAGGCACTGGGTTTGATTCTCAGCACTGCATATAAATAAATGAATAAAATAAAAGGTCTTCATCAACTGAAAAAAAAATTATAAAAAAAAGAATAACTACAAACAACTATTTTCAAGGCATGGAAAAAGCAAATACTCCATCAGATTTTAAATCACTACTTTTCAATCACTCATTATGATCAAGAGAAATTAAGTCCTCACCTCATTCAGAAGGAATTGTGCTACTACCAAGAATATTCTATTATTCCCTAGAGTCACTCATTCACTGAAGGTATACAGCAATAATTGACAATTAATTCCTGATGATTAAAAGCCATTTTAAAAGTTACTAACCTCCTTTCATTCTGAGTTATGGTGCCATTTTCCAGCTTTTTAACCGTGGTTGCTAGCACTTTGTTTGCATCATTAGCAAAGTCTAAGTCTCGGACCTCAGACAGTGGGACAGACACAATGGCAAATGCTTCTTTATCCTCTTTTGTTTGGCAGGTTCCAATCTGGAATGTGTTTTTCCATTAAGATTAGTTCTGCTAAATAACCATGCAATATTCTTCAAAGACTAACATGTATCAGTACTGTTTAAGAAATATAAGGCAAGAATAGATAATCCAAACACAGTAACTCCCACATGCATCACTCTCTGGGAAAGAAGGCAGGGATGCGGTACCAAAAACATTGTCCCTTTCACATTGTCCTTTGCTTCACTTCCAACAGAGCACAGAAGAGGCAATCCTGAAATCATACCCTCTTCCCAAATATTGTTCCCATTCTTTTTGGAATCTATACTACGGCCTCCTGACTGACAGTCCTGCTGCAGCCCAACCCGTATGGTTCTGCTACCTCAGCAAGTGGCAGATATAAGAACTCAATGAAATGAATTACAATAATCTCTAATGTTGATGAAGGTGGATTCTAAGGAACATGTCAGAAACCCCCTAAATCCTACAAACACAACATTTGACAAAAAATTAAACCATTCTTGGCAATATTTACCTTCAACATAACAGGTCGTTCTTCATCTGTGTCTATAGGAATACTAGTACTGGTTACCCATGTGTTGGTGCATAAATGTCTTAATCGAACATATGAGTTCCTAAAAGAAAACAATGTAAAAGACAAGACTGTAACAAATGTGGCATATTTGTCAACATATAACATGTTGACATATTTAACAGTTTCATATATGAGAGGAACATAAATATATCTTAGACTATCAAGATACATTTGGATTATGAAAAAATTCTGAATTTAGACTACTTCAAAGCAAGCATACTATTATTACCCAGGCCAGTTGTTCTCTCAAAGTGTCAACATCAGCAGAATCAACATCACCAGGGAAATTAGCCAAAATGTAAATTCTGAGACCTTACCCCAGTCCATGAAATCAGAAACTCTGGAGGTAAGGCCCCAAAAAATGAGTAGTTCAACAGGCTTCTCAGGCAATTTTGATGCACACTAAAGGAACACTGATCAAGTAACCACCTCCATTAGAACTGCTCCTGCCAGCTGTCTCCTGTGTAGCTTAATCATCTGCATGTGAAAGTATGTACAGTTGATCCCCGTTATTTGTGAATTCCGTACTTGTAAATTCTACTTACTGAAATTTATCTGTAACCCCAAGATCATAGAGCTTTTGTGGTCATTTGAGGACATGTGCAGAGTGACAAAGCATTTGAGTCATCCAACAGGCACCTTTCCAAGCTGAGGTCCAGCAAGGTGACATTTGGCCTCCTTGTTCCAGCTCTACTGTAAATACATGTTCCCTTTGCAGTCTACTTAGTGCCACATTTTTTTTTCCATTTCTATGCTTCTCATTGGAGATTTTGGTGTTTAAAATGGCCCCCATTCTAGAAGTGCTATCAATCATTCCTGTGATATGACTGAAGAAAATTCTTGTGCTAGATAAGCTTCATGTAGGCCTGAGTTATAGTCCTGTTTCCATGAGGTCAATGTTAATGAATCAAAAGTACATAGACAATAAGGTGTCTTTAAACAGGCACGAACACAAAACCAGTTTATGTACTGACTGATTAAAATGACCAGAAACTAACAGAACATAACCCTATACTTCCCCTATGAACAATGGTTCATTCTGCTAACGGCTCATTTTGCTAATTCCATGAATCATGATTAACAAAAATTCACTGCATATAACCATTGAGAAAGTGCCCAGAAAAGCACACCTAGACCTTCATCCAGCTCAAATATTACCATTTTTATTGAATTTTTTATTACCATTATTTCCTTTAAAAATATGTGTATAGGACTAATTAAAAGAAAAGCCCATAAAGTTTTCTGCCTTAGAGTTCCTAAGTATAAAGATTAAACATAAACATATCATACAACATAAGATGTAAAACATTTTGGCCAATAAGAGAAAATAAATAAAATACCAGTGACCTCAGGGAAAGAGATTCATTCAACAATATGGTTCTACATTCACACAAGTAGAATAAACAGAAAATGAGTTGCAAAAATCTAAAATGACAAGTATCCAATTCTGAAGGTTGAACCCAGGGGTGCTTTACACTGAGCTGCTTCCCCAGTCCTTTGAATTTATCATGAGGCAAGATCTTGCTAAGCTGCTGAGACTGGCCTCCAACTTGTGATCCTCCTGCCTGAGCCTCTTGAGTAGCTGGGATTACAAGGGTGCACCATTGGGCCCAGCATAAGCATCCAATTCTTATCTAAATAACCAAAATTTCTGAAATGTCTCTGGTCTTCCACTTATCTTCTGCACTGAATTATACAGGAGATATCATTTGTATACAGTGGTCTTCCTTTGCATTTTAAGCATCGGGAAAGTGGATCATAGCTTATATATCTCTGTGGTTCTTTCCCCTATTTTACCCTGGCACTACTTCAATACAGGTTGAGTACCCTTTATCCAAAATGCTTGTAACAACAGTGTTTCATATTTTAGATTTTTCCATTTTGGAATATGAGCACAATGGGGTACCTTGGGAGTGTCCCAAGTTTAAACATGAAACTCATTGATGTTTTACACATACCTTAGATATATAGCCTGAAGGTAATGTTATACAATATTTGTGGTGCACCTGTATTTTCACTAAAACCTATCATATGAGGTCAGGTGTGAAATTTCCCACCTGTAGCATCATGTTGGCTTTCAAAAAGTATCTGTTTGGGCAATATTTCAAATTTTGGATTTTCATATTAGGGATGCTCAACCTGTATGTGCTTACCGAGTTAACTCTTATTTCTGGGTTCAAAATAAAAGAGAATATACTCCAGCCTGTTAACTTACATCTTGAGAGGATTTTGGAACTGAGTACCTCTTTAGGACCTATGCCAGAAAAATATATTGTCAGTAAGACCTTGATGTAATCTGAACAGTGAGATCCTTTACCATTTCCTTGAACAAATTCTCTTGATGGGCATTCAAGAAAGACTCCACTTTCAAGCCAAGCCTGGTGGCATGCACCTATAATCCCAGAAGCTTGAGAGGCTGAGGCAAGAGGACCACAAGTTCAAAGCCAACATTGGCAACTTAGCAAGGTTAAGCAACTCAGCAAGACTCTGTCTCTAAATAAAATATTTTGTTAAAAAAAAAAAAGTTGGGATTGTGGTTCAGTGGTTAAACACCCTTGGGTTCATTCCCAAGTACCCCCACACACACACAAAAAAAAAAAAACCCTCCAATTTTGCTGAAAAATCTAAAATGAGTGAAGTCATTCCAAGGAGTAATTAAGATCCCAGTTCTGGGAAGACAAGGCAGGAGACAGACCTGATGGGGGATCTCTTTATAGACTATATGGGAGAAAGGGAAGCCTGAGAGATGGACTCACATAAAGTCAAGATTCAGCAACATTCCTCATGAATGAGAATCCCATGGAATTCTCATACCCTGGGACACTCCACAGTGATGTTTCTCAGCAGTATTAGTACAGCCACATTTTACCCTTCCCAAAAGGGACTGATACAACAGCGCCTGCATCTTTGCATAGTTACCTTCATTCACTTAAACTCTACCCAAGGCCTAAGTATAACACTGCTCCATCAAGGCCAACTGAGCGATACCCCACCCTGGCCCAACAATGTAGACGGCACTCAGTGTTTCCAACAAGCGCATCAGGATGCTACTGTTGGAAGAGAGTTGTGGGCAAAAGAGCTCAACTGAAATAGTCAAATTCAAGCAAAAGAACATAAGATATTCTCTTACATTAGGTTCTGACTGCCTAATTTCCCATCGCCCTCCCCCCTAACCCACTTAGGTCCAACTCTACTTGCCTCCTCACTGGTCCTTAAAAACACCTAGTAAATTTCAAGATTCTTCCATTCCCTTTTCCTGCTGCTTGAAACACTCCTCCCAGATGGAGTGGACTCAATCCCTTGATTCAAGGGCCATTCCTGCACACTCTGATCTAACAGAATTCTCTGTACTCTGCAATTTTTCTTCAAAGTATTGTCATTACCTGACCCTATATTTTGTGTTTGCTGGTTTATTTACTGCTTGTCTCTTCCATTTGAATGTCAGTATATAACCAGTTTGCTCACTGCTGTCTTCTCAGTGCCAAAGGCAATGCCTGGAATGTAATCAATGTTCCTTAAATATTGTTGACTGAATCACTAAATAAATGAACAAATGAAGTGGGGAACCTGACATAATAAAAATAAATGATAAAAGTATTCCTAGAAATGCTTTTAGATTATTTATCATTTTTGTAACCAAAGGCCATATAAGTAATAGGAATAAATGATTCTTATGAATTTTTCAGAACTCAATTGGTCCTGTACCTTTTAATTATTTATAAGAATAAAATAAACTATGTTAATCTACTCACAAAAGAGGCACGATATTTTACACACTTTTTCTTCACTTATGCTCTGGATATCACAGAAATTCTATTAACACTATGATTTTCATTCCTTACTTACTCCTAAAACTATTCAAAGAAACATCTTTTAACCATATATTCTTTTTTTTTTTTTTACCTCGGAACCAAGCAGTCAGCTCTCTGAAGAGTTGTGGCATCCAGTTCAAAAAGAGATGCAATGTCGTTTCCATGTGGGACTGAGACCAAAGTGTACATGATCTTCTCTCCTGACTGGCGTTTTTTCTTTGAAGTTGGAAGGTCTCCATCTCTCTGTTGAGAAGATATAAAGTTATGTACTTTTATCAACTTTCTTATTAAACTCGCCACTTAATCAGGAAAGAGTGTTTGAATTTGCATGTTTCTAAAGATGTCTATTTCACAAGTCCCAGAAAAAGCATATTCGACCTGACAGTCTTTGAGGAAACTATTATCAAGACACACACTCCTGGGTGGCATTGGATCCAGGCACATCGTTACGGCACTCACAGTCACAATAGCTATGGTTCTTTTCCTTGTTTCCTTCAATCTATTGAAAAGTAAGGATTTGGGCCATTTGATAAACCAAATACAGAGAAGAAACAAGGCTTCATCTAGATCCAAAATTAAAGACATACATATGGGAAACAAATATATGTAAAGGTGCTCAACATCACTAAGCATCATGGAAATACAAATCCAAACCACCATAACTATCACACCGTTAGAATGTGTATTTTCAAGAAGACAAGAGACAGTCAGTGTTGGGAGGGTGTAGAGAGAAAAGAACCATCGCATACTGTTGGTGGGACTGTAGGTGCAGCCCTTGTGAAACACAATATGGATGTTCCTAAAAAAACTAAAAAGATAACTATCACATGGCCCAATAATCCCTCCTCTGGGCACAGACCCAAAGGAGATGAAATCTCCACTCATAAAGACATCTGTGCCCCACATTCACTGAAGTACTATTCACAATGGTCATCACATGGAGACAACATAAGTTGTCCATTGATGGATAAAAAGGCAAAGAAATCTGTGAGACATATATAAATACACATACAGAGAGACAGATGGTCCCCCATTTGTAATGGCTTGACTTATATTTTTTTTTTACTTTATGATGTGTAAAATCAATATGCATTCATTAGAAACCACACTCCAAAAAATGAATTTTGATCTTTTCCTAGGCTAGCAATCTGCAGCATGATACTCTCTTGCTATGCCAAAAAAAAATCAGCTCTCAGTCAGCTACAAGGTCTCAAGAATCAAAAACCAATGATTAATAGTATACTGTATTGCTAAGGATATGATGTTTGGTAGGTTAGGAATGTTAAGCACATTTTCAGTTATGATATTTTCAACTTACAATAGGTTTAACAGAATGTGATCCCATCATAAGTCAAGGAACATCTGAACAATGGAATATTATTCAGACTTTAAAAAAAAAAAAACGGAGGGAGACCTTGACATTTGTGACAATAGATATAAACGTAGGGGACATAATGCTAAGTAAAATAAGCCAGACACAACAAAACAAAATACCACATGATATCAGTAAAGTGCTCCTGGGTTCAATCCCGGGTACCTCCTCCCCCCACAAAAAATAAAAGGTAACTATATGAGATAATGGATATGTTAATTTGTTTCATTATAATAATAACTTCACCACATATATGTATATTAAAACATCATGTGATACACCTTAAGTGTACAGGATTTTTAAAAGGAGAGAGAGAGAAGGAAAAAAGGAAGGAAGGAAGGCAGGCAGACAGGCAGAGGTGTGTTATGTCCTGGTCTATATCATGCAACTTGATAAGAAAATCCAGGTGTTATGCTAAGATACACCTGGTAATGAAGCACTATTCTCCAAGGCTCTAACATCTGGTGGTGCCACGGAAACCACACTGCTGACTGCAAACAGCTGAGACAAGAAGGCCTGAACAAGGCCCACAGAATCCTTAACAGGCCCAGTAGAACACTGCATGCAACTAAGAGTGGCTTCTCAAGGTTACAAGCACACTGACAGATGATACTGAAGACGGTAAGGATTTCAATGAAGAGGCTAAGGAACATGAGGAAGAAGGAGGAGGTGCAAGAAGAGGAAGTGGTCATTCCAAAAGAAGCAAAAGGAAGTTTGTTTTAAATTATATCCTCAGAAATATGAAACATGGGGAGAAATAGGCCAGGATGACAACAGTGGCAAATAAATACTATGAAAGAACATAAGATATTCTCTTACATTAGGTTCTGACTTTTTGGATTTCGTAATACTTTTGCTGCAAAAAAGAAAGAACTACCAAAACCGGGAGTGGCGTTAACACAGGTGAGAGAAGACTGCCTCAGAATGTAAGAACACAGAAATGATGGACGAGATCAGTCGGTTGTAGAAATAACTAGAAGGATTTTTGTGTACATGTAGGTAATGAGATTTGGGAATGTCTTAATCTGTTTTCTGTTGCTACAACTGAACACCACAGATTGGGTAGCTTATAAGAAGAATGGTTTATTTAGCTAATGATTCTGGAGGCTGGAGGTTCAGGAACACGGTGCTGGCTGCTGGTGACACCTTCTCGCTGTACCCTAACGTGGTACAAGGCACCACATGGCAAAACAGAGAAAGCTAGTCAGAGAGCTCACTTTTATCATAAAGCCATGTCTACAATAACCTACTAATCCCTGAATAAAGTAACCCATTCATGAGGGAAGAACCCTCATGCCACAGTCACCTCCCAAAAGTCCCACCTCCCCACACCACTTGCATTGGGGACCAAGTTGCCAACACATGAAATATAGGGACACTTTCCATTGTAGCAGCGCACAAGCAGCTTCCGTGGAATATTGGAATGGAACAACTAAGAGCTTATCAATTACATTGGACCATGTTTGAAGAAAGGCTTTATTAACAGAAGATCAGCATGTAACCTAAATAAATGGAGCATCTGTGAGCAAGAACTTCACAGGTTCTCTGACCACTGACGAGCATAGATGTAATAAACAGGTATGCCAGTCTTCTTGGTAGAATGCCATTGGCATATGATTTCCTGACTGGGTTTCCGATACACCAATCTTCTCATTATAATTTAGCTTTTGATATAGATATTCTTTCAAGGGCAATGCACTAACTGACCCAACTATTTAGATCTGCTTAACAGTTGAAAGTTGGTGTTGTGGTTTATCTATCAGTCACTTGTGAGTTCAGTTAAGAGAAGACAATCCCCCTCCATTCATTCCCCTTTTGGAATGCTAATGAAATGAATCTTCTAGAGGAATAAGAAGATATTAGATCTAGGTTCCTAAAGATAACCTTCCTACCAACTCTCCCTGGTACCGTCTTCCTGTGGGGGTCCAAGCAAATCAGTCAGGAGCCTCTTTATTTTGACACTCTCACATTGCAACACTGAGAATCTTTTCCAAACACAGGTTTCATTAATTAGGGTTAATTAAAACAGGCCACTCTGAGTTACTCACGCTATTTAAGACCTGTGGTTTTACTTTAATTACATAGAATATATGGAATGTACTATTCTTCCCTTAAATAATTCATGTAGGTCTTTGAAAAATGGCCTTAATGAATAGAAAATTTTCCATTTATAAATAACACAACAATTGTTTATGTGTGAATAAGAGCTTTTAACATGTTTAGTTGTTATTTTTTTTAAAAGACAAGTACTGTTGTCTTAAGCATTTTGTTTTTGATCTCTCATACATTGTTAATTTGTTACATGAACTTTCTCTGTAAAGAGTCTGACAGTAAACTTCAAGGCATCTCCTGGAATTTTTAACTAATGATATCCCAATAACAAGTTTCAAGTATATATTTTTTAATATATGAATCTGACTTCAATGTAGAACAAAGTCAATATTAGATCTTTATAGCATGAAGACCATCTTGCTCAGAACCATACGCTTGTGGCTTTTGTTTATAAACCCACATTGATTTTTAAGTAAGAAAAAGAAAGACATGGAAACAGTAGTTCCCTGTGTGGAATTACTGCAGCTCAATGGTCTCTCCCTTGAATCACAAAAATGCATTAAGGTCCCACAGAGCTTAAACGGGTGTGAGATGTAACATCAGTGAGCTCAATTCAGGGTGACACAGGGTCTCAGAATGTTAACCCAGTCCTGGAAATGCAAACTGGCATTTTCACTGGGAAGGAGAGGCAGGGCCTCCCAGGTTACAGGAGATTCTGACCCTTAAGAAAAGCCACTTAGGAAACTCAGGGCTCTCCTGGTTTCTCCTGCTGTCCTGGGGCCGGTGGCAGCAGAGCAGTTAGACCCCTGGAACACCTTCTGTGTTACTCACTGGTGAGTCAACAATTTTTAGCAGGAACCTCACATTGCAATTCTGTTGTTGGGAGCCAGAGACATTCTGTAAGAAACATGTCTGCTTTTCTGAGCTGTGTGAGGCCGTGGCATAATGATGCATAGGCTTCTCTGTTTGCATTCCCAGCCTCTTGGGCTTACTGCTGACTTTATGTAACCACACACAACACTGCCTCTTAAAGCTGCACATGTTCCTCCTCTTGCAGGGCTTCCTGAACAAATCCTCACTCTCTCTTTTTTTCTTTTTTCTTTTTTCCCCCTTAGCACTTAACCAGTGATGAACACAGAATTAAAAAAAAACTAAAGAAATTGGGGGAATCTTACTTTCAGAAGCCAGTGCTCAAGGAATTTTGAGAGTCTTTCAGAATCTGGCATCACCACATCCCAAAATTCTACAGAATGTACAATTTCATTTTCAGCAAAGTTTCCTGATTCCAATAATATTTCTGTTTGTATACATAAATGCACGTAGATAGACCAGTGGTTCTCAATGGGGGAGATTTTGTCCCTGGGGGGGTCATTTGAAAATTTCTAGACATATTTTTAATTGTCATAACTAGGGACTAGGGGTGGGGGGCTGTTGGCACCTACCTAGTAAATAGAGGTCATAGATGCTGCTAAACAGCCTGAGATGCAAAGGACACCCCACACGCAACAGAGACTTGCCTGGCCCAATATGTAGATATTGCTAGGGTTGAGAAACCCCACCATTAACCAAAGATACTCCTCCAAAAATTAGATCACATTCCACATAAATATGGTTGTGTTAATATAGGTGGTGCTGCAGTACATTTAAAAAAAAAAAAAAAGAAGAAGAAGAAGATTTTTTAAAAAAGCCCTTTCCCAGAATCATTTGAAAAGATACAACCTTTCAAGAAGAAATAATGACTGTCAGGTTCCAAGCCTGGCTTGACGCGGTTCCAATGTTTACCGGGTCCCTGTGGATGCTGTACATTTGTAAGATTGGAAATAATAGACTCCTTTGTAAAATAAATACAGCAATTTGGGTCTTAATGGGAGCTCTGACACACATCGCCTCATTTCTGCGGCACCATGCATTAACCTCTGAAACTTCAAAAATGGAAGGCAACATTTTGATAAAGGTTTCTAAATTACAGGAAAAATATTAACTGGGCATTAAATAGACAACCTAGGGAAAATTAGGAAAGAAAAAATTAGCATAGTCATAGTGAACTCAGCATTACTGGAACCCAGATCTGAGGTGAAATGGCCTTCTGTTTTGGGAAATTGATTTCTTATTTCACAGGCAGGAGATAAAGTCTGAAGCCTCCTCTGTTTTCTTCTTTAGACAGAAACATAATTATTGCTCTGTGGTAAATGATCTATAAAATGAGAAGCCATATTGTTGTCGTTATAGTTCCATACTCTCTGTTTTGTTTACTCTCAAGCTAGGGTTTCTGGAGAGGAAAAAAATTAAATCAAGTGTCTCCAGTTGGATGTCTCTCTGAGATGACAGATGAGATACAGTCATAAACATCTCCAGCAAATGCAGCCCCACCTGTCTTGTGTACAATTAAGGAAATGCCGCTGACAACTGTTTAAACAGAAGAGCATTCTTCTCACCTTCAGAGGCAAATGAAGAAATGGTGTTTTGAAATAAAAAGGAAAAAAAATACGTATCAAGACAGGGTAAAAGCTGGATTAGCACAAATAGTGAACTTCGCCACAGATTCATGAATTATTTATATTTTCTGTGCTCTACATACCTTTATATCCCATATTCTCCCACTCCACTCTGCCCAGTACCACCAACAGTATGAAGCAGAAAGAAAATGAGCACAGAGATGTAATCCAATCGCTCAATGTGAAACTTTGATATCATGCCCTTGTAATAGTGACAACCTTTATTGCTAGCCTACTAACAGCTTTTATTTTATTCTTATTTTATTTTTCCCTTTGTTTGATCCCATTTTATCGCATGGCACCCAGATGAGGTATATAAGGCAAACATCTTCACCCCACTAGATAAGGAAACTGAGTCTCAAGAAAGCTCTCTGACTTTTCCAGTGGCACACACGTGGTTACTAGATGTAGGGCCCTCTTGGTCCTAAACCATGCTAAAGAAGCCTCACAGAATGTTATAAAAATAACCCTTGAAAGAAAGAAAAGCAGCCCCTGACATCCAACAGGTATACTCCAGCTAGGCTAGGTTGTCCTCTTGCCAACATGAACAATGACATACAAGATCGACATCAGACAAGGACACTTTGACCATGATGGGTCAAGACGAAGATAGGACCCTCCTTCATGGTGTCTGAAAACAGACAAAATATGAATACCATCCAAGCCACAAACATGACTAAATACTTCCCTAGCTAACATAAATTGATGAAGCATCCTTAGCCTTCCCTCCTTTCAGGTAAAATTTATTAAGATTCTCTTCTTCCTAACATCATCCCTATCCATGACAAAGCTCCACTTCCTCAAATTCTCCTCAAAAGTACCTTACACAAGTCCAAATCATAACATGCTCTTCCTGAGATGCCCAGCAGTTCTCCCATGTTGTGCCTGCATCTCCCTGTGAAGAGTAATAAACTGAACTTGTTCAATGGCAGGCGTGTTTCTGGTGGCCTCTGCTGCAGTGACAAACTCAAAGGAAGAACCAAAGAAGCCATGATCCATCCTCCGCTTTTTAAACTGGTTACTGAGAGCATATTCTTAAATCATAGGAAAAACAGAATCCAACAATCTTGGGCAGCCACTGGAAACCTGAGAGGAGAAGAGCCCACCCAGGGTGACAAAACGGAAATAGAAATAGATCTAATTGATGGAACAAGCCTACATCTGTATTGGGGGCTATTTTGACACAAATTACAGTTTCACTGGGCCAATGGCACGAGACTTCAGCTTCCTTTCTATTGTAATCCCAACAGTCAAATGGAAAGAGGAGAGTCAGCCAAGCAGGACTCGATCAGGTTAGAAGTTCTGACTTGATTCCCTTGTCCCATCCCCCAAATAAACTGTGCACTGATGCAAACACAAGTAGTCATGTTAGCTGAACACTCAACTCTCTATCAAAGGGTAAAATTTATGGGGTTTTTGGTGGTGGCAGTGTTACTGGGGTTTTTTTAATTTTTATTTTTTAATCATAAAATAATTGTACATATTTATGGGGTACAATATGATGTTTCATTCCATGTATACATTGTGTGATGACTAAATTAAGATAATGAGAATATCTATCTACTACCTTAAACAGTTATTATTTTTTTGTAGTGAGAACATTCAAAATGCTTTCTTCTAGCTATTTTGTAATAAACAGCACATCCTTGTTAATCATATTCACACTACTGTGCAACAGTACCCTAGAACTTCTCGCTCCTAATTGTAACTCTATACCCATCGACTTACTTTTCCCATTCTCTCCTCCCCCCTACTCTCCACACCCTCTGAAAACCACCATTCTATTCTTTTTTTTTCAGAATTTGTTAATTTTTTTTCAAAATATGTTTTAGTTGCCAATGGATTTTTAACTTTGTTTATTCATATATGGTGCTGAGGATCGAACCCAGGGCCTCACACATGCTACGCAAGTGCTCTACCCCTGAACCACAACCCCACACCCGAGAGTTTGTTTATTGTTGTAACATTTTGAACTTCAAATACTGTGCCAAAATATGAGCCATTCATCTTAAGATGTCTTTACCATAACTGAAGAGTACCATATTGATGTTTACAATTAATTTCAGACAACCGAAAACTTATTAGTGATATTTTTGTCTAATAATGAAATACTTCATCATTGGCTGAATGCAATTATTAAATTAAAAGAGCAGTTTCACCTCCCTTTCTTAGCCTCAAACCAAATCAAAAGTCATTTTTCCACCTGGAAATAACATTTATTTTAACCAGTTTTAAATAAAACCCAGCATGCTCTAAACATGAGAAAACAAGGTTTCTCAGAGTGAATATGACACTTGAAAAGATAAAGCTCCCTGGATGAATCTGTTTTCACCAACTTGCAAAAAGAGAAAGTGCTCAATGTTTTTTCTAACCATTTTTTCACTCAAAGGCCTTGCTTCACCTTCAAAGCAACTAGTGAAGAGCTGTGTGCAGGCCCACAGCCAAGTGGGCTATTCAGGGCAGAAGCACGTTTCAGTCAGTTAGTCACCTTTCCTCCTCATTGGTTTCCTTATGATTTTTAGCAGCTTTTGTTTTAGGACATCAAGCTAGTAGGTTTCTTTTTCCAAATGAAAACTCTATGTAGATGTGTTTGAACACAGTGAAACATTACTGATTACGGCACTAAGTGTGCATGCTCCAAGTCCACACATGTACCTCGCACAGCCTGATGGAGAGCAGACATTAACTTCCACAGCAGTACAAGCTTCAACACATGATATCAGAGCAAACACTAAAGTTAGATTGAAGTGGGAAGAGGGAAAGGGGCCATATCACCAATGGAGCAACTGACAAGAATGACTTAGAAGAGACCAATCTCCCTACAGCTGTCCTTGTGACGTTGCTTGTCACTGAGCCAGCATGAAGTTGATGTTTCAACTTGTCATCCTAAGAGATTGTGTGCAAACACACTCAAGGGCATCTCTCTTTCACAGAAAGAACAAATGTCATTTGTACCAAATGGCAATGGATGCTCAGGACAAACTTAATATTTTCCTAACATTACAGCAATAGTAATCACCTATTCAGCAAAAGGGACTCCTTTAAACAAGAAAAAAGACTCACGGTCATTAGCCTACATACCCACTGGATCAATCTGCAGCAACAAAGTCTAGGGCTAGTGGACATTGAGACAGAAGAACCAGCCACCCTCAACACAGGCTGGGAGATCCAGATACTAGGCTGGATCCTCCAAGGAGAAGAGCTTGTCAAGAAAAACAAACTAGTCAAAAATTGTGTGAAGGACAACCTAAAAAGAGGATGCATATTAAGATTTCCTGTACCACACATATGCAAAGAAGTCCTACTAAGTGCAAATTAAGCACATAAAGTTCTCATTCTTCCTCTAAATCAAAGGCAGTTGAAAGGACACACTGGTGGCATCTATGGAAATAAGAAAACTGCATGGATATTTTACTAAAATCTTAATTCACTAACTGGGCAGAACTTCATATAAACATAACCTCGTTCTCTTATTTACTACATATAAATAAATTATTAGACAATTAGTCCTTAGAACTATTTAAGGGGGAGATTTTGCACTGGAGAAAGCCTGTGTCATCTCTTCTCTAGGAATATGTGCCTCCAGACACTATTCTATTCTTAACTCCTAGGAGATGAACATTTTCAGATTCTCCATGCGAGTGAGGATCATGCAGTATGTGTTTTTCTGTGCCTCTTTTATGTCACTTAACATCTTCCAGGTACATCCATGTTGTGGCAAATGGCAGGATTCATCTTTTCGGTGCTGAATAGTATTCTCTTATACATGTACCATATATTCTTTATCTATTTATCTGTCAATAAAGATTTAGATTTATTCTATATCCTGGCTATTGTAAACAGTGTAACAATAAACATGGAAGTATAGATGTCTTTTCGACACTCTGATTTTGTTTCCTTTTGATATATACCTAGCAGTAGAACTTCTGGATCATATTACAGTTCTGTATTTAAATTTTGAGGGACTTGCATGCTGCTTTTCATAATGGCTATGCATTTCAACCTCCAATGTATAAGAATTCCCCAAATCCTCACCATTTGCTATTTTTTGTCTTTTTCATAATAGTCATTCTAACTGAAGGGAGGTGATATCTCATTGTAGTTATGATTTGCATTTCCCTGGTGGTTATGAAACTACTAGAAAAAAAATGGATAGAAAATATTATATGACTTTAGTCTGGGCAAGGATTTTTTAGATAAATCCTCAGAAAGACAGGCAACAAAAGCAAAAGTTTCACAACTTTGACAAACAGTGTTACTAAAACATCTCTGCACATCAAAGGAAATGATTGACAGAGTGAAGAAACAACCTACAGAACAGGAGAAAGTATCTGCAAAATATACATCCAAAATTTATAAGGAACTCTTCTCAATGGCAAAAGAACAAATAATCCAACTGAAGAATGGGACAGACACTTGTCAAAAGAAGACACACAAATGACCAACAGCTAAATGGGGGGAAAGTGTAATTTTTTTTTTCACTTTTGTTCTTGTTTTCCTTTTTTGTTCTTCAAATTGCTAGAAGTCTCCCTCAGTGATTTAATTGGACTTCTTATAATCTAAGCTATATCATCTTTTATCTTTTTTCTTTCATCCATAGCTCTACTCAAAGAATCTCAAGAGAGAGATTCTTACAGATTCTAATCTTCAAATTTGACACTAAATCTTCCATTTGTTCATATGAAATACAGGATTTATTAGGGAAGAAAAAATTTTACTCACCACATTTTTTCCTTCATTTTGGGCATCTCGATAATCAGGATTAAGCTAAAAAAGAAAGAAAGCAAACTAGTTTTGAATTGCCATTAAGAGCATATTAACAAGACTAGTAATCTTTAATTCAGTTCACTAGTGTACCCTTAGCTTAGTTTGATATCTTAAAAGGTGAGAAAAAAATTTAGTAAATGTGGGAAGCCATTCTTACACGTGATTGGGTGACTCCCGTTAAGGGTCTGAGGCATTCTGGCTGTGTCAGATCTTTCCTGGCCCTTTCCTGATGAGAGAGCCCATCCGTGTGGGGGTGTGCCTGACCACTGACCCCGGGGATCCAATCACTGACCCTGACCTTGGAGTGCAGTCCCCCCTCAACCTTCATTGGATGGAATTCTCCCCTGAATCTCTTGTTCCCCAATAAAAAGCTACTCCCAGGCTGTTCACTCTCTCTCTCTCCTGCTAGCCCTGAGTAATCCCTGCTGCCCTGCTGGGCAGTTAGAGGAGGGAACCAGAGAGGGGAGCAATAGAAATAAGGTAACTGAGTCTGTGTGTTTTATTTCGATCTCGCTAACTAACTTTTATGCCAAGAACCTCATTAATGAAACCATTGCGCTGGCTGCATGGTGGAAGTAAACATAACCACTTAAAACATTACTACCAAGTCCTAGTTATAGGAAGTAAAAGATAAAATGCCAGACTTAGGGCCTTGGTTCATATCCGCACTGTTGACATCTTTGTACAAGTCAGAGAAGACAATCTCACCTCTTCTGGGAAAGCATTCAAGAGAGTTCACCATTTGCAAAAACTGACATTAACCAATCACTCAGACATCAATATTTAAAAATACACCAAAAGAAAGTTTCAACCACGATTCAAGATAGTGCTTTGCATGGTATGCACACAGGGAAAAGAAAACTGCAAAAGGGAAGTGCAGGTGAGTTATGTCAGTGAATACACAAGAACTATTGGAACCCAGACAAAACTCATCTTTGGGCTCAGAGAGCAGAAATTAGAGGTCACCCCAATGACCTCTACATGAGCCCTGAAAAAACTGAATAGTGGCACCCAGCTGGTCAGATTCCCTCTTCATTCCCACTCATGAAAAGTATATCTTAGTTGTCCAGAATTAACCAGTGGATAATTTGTTCAACAACAGATTTATAAGATCTTTTTCTTGAAATATCAAGCCCTAATGAATTTAAATATTTTCATGTGAATCTACCAGTGTGTGCAATGCACAAGCTCAAGTAGTTCAAGTTATTCCAAATGTAAAGTCAGATGTCTTTCTTAAAATGACACATGGCTAGAAGCCCTAATTGCCATTCCCAAATTATCTTTACATTCCATGAAAGTGCTGGAGAAAAAAAAAACATAAAAGAAAAATAAGACAAAAGAAAAAACTCTCGATCTCATTGAGAACAAAGGCTGAAGAACCACCTAAATTCCAAATCTTCAGTAAGTTGGAGCTAATTATAAAGCAGATAGTTCTGGAGGGAGAGGCAGGTAACTCCCAGCTTCCGGCACCCCTCAACCTGACTTCAAGCTAGCAGCCCTACAAGAAGAAAGAAGAGGCCTGCTGTGCCTCCCACCATTTGTCCTGACTCAGACCCCAGAGAACTTACCAAGTAAAAACCTAAATGGAAAGGCTTCTTGATCAGTGAGAAGCTGCTATTAGATTAAACAGAAAATCATTTCCCCAGCCGGGCCCCTCCATTGACCTGTATCTCCTCTCACAACCAGGGAGATATACAATTCTCAGAAAGTAACTGGACAGAAAGTGCAGGGAGCAGATGCAGGCAGATGAATTTCTGAGAAGCACTGTAGTGCAAAGAAGAGAAACAAAAGAACCACTAATGCTGTGTGCTGGAATCACACTGCATCGTAATGTAGAAATAGCGAAGAGGTAGGAGGCAGAAGCAACTGCAGCGGAGCTCAGACACGGAGAGTCAACATCTGCTAAAACTGGGAACCACACTGGAAATGCACCCATCAGTCTGCCCTACAGCTAGCTGAAGGCTTAGAAAAAGAATTGAGCCAGGCACAGTGGTACATGCCTGTAATCCTAGCAGTTTGGGAGGCTGAGATCGGAGTATCACAGGTTCAAAGCCAGCCTCAGTAACTTAGCCAGACCCTGTCTCAAAAATAAAATATTAAAAAGTTTAGGGATATGGCTCAGTGGTTAAGCACCTCTGGGTTCAATCCCTTGTGAAAGAAAAAAAAGAGGTGGGGGAGAGAGGGAGGGAGAAAGGAAGATAAAAGAAAAAGGATCAAATTGTCAGACCACAGAATTTAGAAATGGAACAAAAGTACAATCCACTCAACTCATATGGTTATGTACAGAACTCACTCTTATGAGGATAATACAAAAAGAAGGAAGGAAAGAAGGAAAAAACAAAAGGTAACTGATGAGGGCTGGGGTTGTGGCTCAGTGGTAGAGTGTTCGCCTAGCATGCATGGGGCACTGGGTTCGATCCTCAGCACCACATAAACATAAAGATATTATGTCCACCTAAAACTAAAAAACAAATTTTTTTTTAAAGATAACTGATAAGAAAGTACATTGAAACAGAGGGAATTCTTTCTCAGGTTCCTTCTCAATATTTCTTATGGTATGATGCAAAATAAATTTTCAGGAAAAGGTTTCATACATTCAAGAAAGTACAAGTAAATGTGACTTATGTAAAGGTAAAAAATGCACCAACAGCTAAAAGGATAAGATGACAATATAATATTGTAAATAGCAATAATATAAAGTATTGCAATGTAAGATAATGAGAATTTCAATAAAAACGAATACAAATACAAACTCAAAATCTATTCTAGCAGCAATAAAAAGCACTGTTGATGCCACATAGAATGAGTGATGAAGAGGATAAGTTGGATAGCTATCCTTTCATACAAAATAAAAATTTTAAAAAAGCAAAGGACCAGAGAAGGGACTATTAACTATTGGGCAGCCAGTGTACTCAGAAGGAGGAGAGAATAAGTAGAACACAAACAATAATCAAAGATAACAGAAAGTCTAACTTTGCTCACTTGAAAAAAGGACTGTGTATGCAAAGTTCACCTGATTTCAGGAGAAAAATCAACAAAAGAGGTCGACACATTCATTCAAACATTATGAGGTAGGGAAAACAGCAAGAGGAACATAAACAAAGCAAGAAATCAGGCCTGAGTAAAATACGCATCATGCACAGGAGGGATAAACCAAAAGTGGCTGAGTCAGAGATGGAGTTGCTCAGCAGGAACCAGATGAGCTACCACCCCACACAGATGACTCTGGAAAACATCGAGTGGAAGAAGAAAGACACAAAAAGAATGTGCTGTGTGATTCCACTTATGTGAAATATGAAAGTAAACAAAACCAAACTGTGGTGAAACAAATCAGAGAGCGAAGGTGTAAGGGAGAGGAAGGACAGAAAACTAACCCAGTCCCAGAGCCTCATGACAGCATCTCTTCCATGCTCAGAACTGATACAAAGGAGGGGAGACATGAGCTGCCTGCCAGGGCTGGGCCAGCAACTGGGGGCTTGGAGCTGACCTCCACTTCCTATGAGACTCAGACTCCACCTTGGACTCCCTGAATTCCTTTGAATTATGAATCATGGAATTTGTTCCCAAACAGGATTAATCTTGCATTTAGGATGCAAGAAGGAAAATTCGAGGACCAGAGAGTTAGTTATCTGGCCCTCTTATCTACTGATTAGGAAACCCAAGAAAATACATTTTTACTTGATAGTAAAGAAAATTCCAGTATGGTGCCCAGAAGGGATTTATTCACCTATTTTAATCAAGTATCACCATATTTTAAAATTTTTTTTAGTTGTAATGGACACAGTACCTTTATTTTGTTCATTTATTTTTTTATGTGGTGCTAAGGATCGAACCCAGAGCCTCACATGCAAAAGGCAAGTGCTCTGCCAGAGCTTCAACTCCAGCCCCAAGGACCATCATAGTTTTTTTTTTTTTTAATTTTGTTTTCAAATTAAAATCCTAACTTTTGTTTCAAACTTAAAAAAAAATCCATACTAAAATTTTCACTAAATTACAACCAAAAATATGCAACACTTTTAACCAAAGATATAACCTAGGATCAAATTTACATTTAATAAGCATTAGAATAGTTGGTTCCAAACACCATAAATAAACTCATGCTGGAAACCATGACACATCTATATCTATAACTAAAATGTGCACAGAAAAAGGAATTAATATTCCTAAGTCAAACACAAAATAATTTATGCCCTTTGAAGTACAGGTCATAGTCTATACCACAGTCAATGTTACATTCTATAATTCAGTCTTGACATATTTTATTCACTCAGGATCACCCAGTTCAATCCTTGCTGGGATGAACAGGGAGCTAGTCCCAGGCTGCTCTAAAAGGAAATGCCATGTGTGCTGGGAAAGGTCACCTAGTCCCCATGGAACTTGGCATTCTCATCTGAAAAATGAGGAAAAAAAAAAAATCTCTAACTGAACCCCAGGTGGATGTCAATGAATTTTACACATTCATGTACTTGGCGGCAATGCCAAGATGTGCCAGTCAGGTTCTGTCTCATCTGTGTTTCTCGACCTACAATGTCCTATTATAAATAAATCACATTAAGTGATTGTTGTAGCCAATTAGTAAATTCAGTAAAGTGTGAACAGTAATAATAATAACAAAGAGGAAGAGAAGGGAAAGGAGGGGGAAACGCCAGCCAACTAAAACTGTGGCTATATAAATCCACCCAAATTAACTATTAAAGATCAAATACCATGCTGCTTTCCTTCTCTAAATATAGTAACAGCAGTAATTATTAAAGTAATTGGATTAAGAATAAATAGCCAAAAAAAATATTTTTAAAGAAGGAAGAAAAAGATATGCTCAATGAAGTTTCCCGCATCTTTTAGGATTTTATAGGAAATATTTCCTTATGTTAAAAAAATAAACTATAAATCCAGCATTGGAGAGAGAAAAAAAATAATATGCTCTTCAATCTTTTATTCAATAAATATTAATAGAGCATCTATAATGGACAAAGCATTGTGGCATATGGTATTTTAGCAAAGACAAAGAGAATATGGTCCCTGACCATAAGACCTTATGATCTAGAAGGGAAAATAAGACATAAATACAGTCAGCTATAATACAAAATAGAATGTGACCAGAGATATAAGACAGGAATGAATAATTTATAAATAATATAGGTCAGAGGAAGGAGGGATCTGTGGTGGGCAAATTTATTCAAGAATTATTCATGGAGAGTAGCATTTGAGATAAGCCTTGAAGGATGGGTAGAATTTTAAGCGGCAGAGAAGGAAAAGAGGGACTGAGAAGACAGGCAGCGCTGGGGGAGCAAATGTCACACAAGTGAGAAAAATGAGCCTTGTTTAGAGAAGACCCTGAAAGGTCATTTATGAAATCCTTTTTATATGCTGTTAAAAGTTCATTTAACCTCACAACTATGCTATAAGAAGGGATTCTTAACTCTTCTGTACAGATGAGGCACCCAGGGTTCTTCCGCAAAGTCACACCACTGTCAGGTGGCAGGGTGACGAGGCACAGGTCTGGTGGTGCCAGAGATACATCATTCAGTCACTTAGTGTCTTGCTTCCCTCCTGCCTCCATAATAAAGAGCGGTGTGATCCAAGACCAGAGGGAAGATCCACCCAGACCAATGGGGACTTCAAACCACAGGCCACACATACATAAAATCAGTAGTATCTGAATGTGAGAAGAAAATGCTTGTTGTGACTCTCAAGTTTTTAACTCTGCACTAAGAATAATTATCATTTTGTGGGGAAAGAACTCAACCTTTGAAATATTGATTAAGTTTATATAGCTACAGATAACCAAGATCAAATTTATGGCCCACAGCAGCCACAGAAGAGAATAACAGACAAAGAATTTAAAGACTACTAATATTAAAAGAGAGTGGGTTTTTTAAATGGCTAAAGAAGAATAGAAAGAAGTTAGATACAGTGCAAAGTAGCATAGAGAAAGTAACATCACAGGCCTGGGGTTGTGGCTCAGTGAGAAGCACTTGCCCGGCACATGAGAGGCACTGGGTTAGAGCCTTAGCACCACATAAAAATAAGGAAAGAAAGATATTGTAGAGGAGGAGGAAAAAGGGGAGGAAGAGGGAGAGGAGGGGGAGGAGAAAGAAGAGGAAGGGGAGGGGAGGAGGAGGAGGAGGAGGAGGAGGGAGTTTGTTTTTCTTATTTGTGCTTAGATTTCAGGTTGTAATTCTTTAAACTTACTGTGAGATGGCACTTATAAATATAATAATTTAAACATTACACAAGACCAGGTGTCTCAGATGTATGATGGAAGCAATTACAAGAAAGATCTCAATGTCCCAGTGACTGAGTTAATGGAATTCTCCTCTGGATTGCAAACTATTCAAGGACAAAAACCATGGGTTAATCACCTTTCTTTTCCTTCACAATCTATAAACATTAATGTCATAAAATCGTTGTGTGTATATTTTCAAGTAAAACAGTGACTAGAACTTCAGGGCCAAATCTGATTGATAAAAGTCCAGAAAAGAGATGAAGGAAAAAATAACTTTAAATGGGTGTTTATGTACGCCAGCTACAATTTATATTTTAATGTGGAATATTCTGTGTGTTTAGGGTCTAGTATGTGTCTGTATTTTATCTGTATACACACACATACATACAAATTGGGCCTTTCTCATATCCTATAGTTGACAGATATGATAAAGAACTAAATATATGGATATTTAATGCTACAGCCCTAACATTCATAAACCTACACTAATAAACAAGTTCTTGAGTACTGTTTTTAATTAATTAAATCCAGACTATTGAATAATCAGGAAGTAAGTGTTTACTGCCATCTGGTGGAAGTTTTGCCTATCTACAAACAAATAAACTAAAAGAGCAATATGAGATCTCAAATAAAATTATTTTGCATTACTTCATCTATCTTGTTTTTAAAAAGATTATCAAAGGCTTTTACTTTAATAATCTTCAAAGTAAGAAAACGTAAAAAGCAGATCAGAAACTGTGATGCTTGATTTGTAATTCTTCCTATGACTCTGGAAGAACTATTTACCAAGGCTCCCATATTATCCCATTGCATATGTATGATATAATTATTTTCTCCCCCAAAGACAAAGTTGTGAACTTGACTGCATCACCAAGGTAACAATGCCAAAAGCTGTGTTGTGTATGAAACACTCAAAAATATGTAAGAGTTTGTCTACCTCCTTTTGCCATATAACTAGCAACATGCCTGCCTCTTAGAACTGACATTACAGGGTTAGAGTCTACAAACGTGGCACTCTATTACCTCATGAAGCCAAAATATCTTTACTATATCTTCATAACCAAGTGCTTTGTTCCACATTTTATCCAGGGAGTTTTATCACTATATAGTTCTCAAAAACTGGTCTTCATTCTCTAAAACTATACCATTGGAGATCTTTACAATGAACAAGAGTCCATTTCTAAACCTTGATTCACTTTATTTAGTATACTGCAAAATAAAACCTAAATAATGTCATATCTTACATTACTGTCCTAATTCCTAGATGTTTTTCTTAATTCACCAAAAACAGCTTATAATTTACATGTTGGGGTTGCTACAGAATCTCTAGCATATGAAATGGCCTAATTTCCTTTAGATTATGCCCCCTTCATTTCTACAAACAATAGCCTTATTACAACTTTTCTGAATAACTTAATCACCCAGTTAATAGGTGGTTAAATCAGAGTATTATGTGTAAGCACAATGTTTATAAGTAAGTTAATGGAATTGTTTTTCTTATTTGTGCTTAGATTTCAGGTTATAATTCTTTAAACTTACTGTGAGATGGCACCTATAGATATAATAATTTAAACATTACACAAGACCAGGTGTCTCAGATGTATGATGGAAGCAATTATAAGAAAGATCTCAATGTCACAGTGACTGAGTTAATAGAATTCTCCTCTAGATTGCAAACTATTCAAGGCCAAAAATCATGGATTAATCACCTATTTTTTTCCTTCACAATCTCAAAATACTACTTTCACCTAGGGGACATTCAGCAAATAATTGTGTAATTGCAGAATAGTGTTAATCAAGATTTCTCAACCTAAACACTACTGGCATTTTGGACAAGATAATTCTTTGTTGTGGAGGGCTGTCTAATACATTATTGGATGTCTAGCTATCTCTCTGTTCTCTAGCAATAAATATAAGTCCCCCTCTCCAATTATGAAATAAAAATGCCTACAGATATTGCGAAAAATCACCCTGAAATTGAGAACCACTGATACAGATGAAACTGTACAAGATTAGTATTCATCGCTAATACTGTCACTATATGTATATATATATTTTATACATAAGTTACATATGCACATATATAATACATATGTACATATATATATATATACTTTGAGCAAAATGAATCATCTCACTGAGCCTGGATTTCCTTTTCTATAAATTTAAATAACTCGGGCTGGGGATGTGGCTCAAGCGGTAGCACGCTCGCCTGGCATGCGTGCGGCCCAGGTTCGATCCTCACCACCACATACAAACAAAGATGCTGTGTCCACCAAAAACTAAAAAATAAATATTAAAAAATTCTCTCTCTCTCTCACTCTCTCTCACTCTCTCTTTTAAAAAAAAAGAAATAACTGGATTTACAATAAGCATAGTCCTTATACTTCATCTATTCAATCATCTAGTATTTACTCAATGTAAACTACATGTGAGACACTGTTCTAGCACAAGACATCCAGTCATGAGCTTGCATGGGCCTTTCTTCATGGGGAACAAAACAGTCAGTGGAGGACATACACAATGCTCAGGGGAACAAGCACATAAAGAAAGACATAACTGCTAACTGTGAAGAAGTCAAAGAAGTGATATAAGCATTTCTTCCATACATGGGGGATTTCTCAAGTATCTCAACAGGTTTATAGAGAAAAACTGTGGAATTATTCAGAATGAAAACCTTTTAAAATGCTACAAGTCTCAATGAATTCTAACTCTACCACATTGCAAGACTATAAATTAAGTTATCATATAACATAAAACTGTTTCAAGTTATTCAAAAGAATCTTCATTTCTTCTCTAGAAATAAAACTTTATTTTCACTGACACAGTTGTACCTGTAAATATTTGTGGGGCATCGTTTGCTAAATCAAAACATATATGCAATGTGTAATGATCAGATCAGTGCAATTGGTATTTTTTAATGTTTTTTTAGTAGCAGTTGGACACAATACCTTTATTTTATTTATTTATTTTTATGTGGTGCTGAGGATCAAACCCAGTGCCTCAAACATGCTAGGAGAGCGCTCTAATGCTGAGCCACAATCCCAGCCCTGCAATTGGTATTTTTTCAAGAAAATTTTATCAGAGGACCTCAGAAAAAAAAAAGCAACCAACATTGTGGTATAATACTAAAAGGCAGGAGCAGTCTGTTAAGCTGCCCTCCTTGATAAGCACACAGCACATTTAACCCAGTTAATTTTGAGTAATCTCACCCAAAGTGTCTACTTTATGTCATGGAAGTAACTGGCTGGCTTATGTATCATGTCTGACGTGTAAACTTTGGGTAGAATTTGATTGGAAGAATTTTTGATGTCTCCATGAGGCAGTATTTCCTATGTCAAAGCATAACAGGTGATATTTTCCAGGTAAACAGATGAAATCACTAAAATTGGTCCCTAAACATTTTTTCCCATTTTACATTATAAGACAAAGAAGTATCAGTTCTTCATGACAATGATGATGATAATAATAAAACACTGTTCTCCAGTGTCTTCTCTTTCTTTCCTCTCTACAAAACTGAAGAAACTTAACACATACTGAATAAATTTCATGTACAAGGGACTGTATACACTCTATCTTCCTTAATTCCAAAATAATTCCATACGACATATATTGTCACCTTTTTTAATACACAAAAGAACTCAGGTCCAGAAGTGTTAGATATTTGCTTCAAGTGAGATAGACTGTAAACAGTACACAGGAGACTTTTTCCCCCTACTATTCTAGGTTCTCTTTGTGCCACTGGCCAATATAAATAACCATAAACTCAAAGGCAGTTCAAGAATTGCATAGTCCAATTTACCAAGAATGCCAAAAGCACATTAAAGTAAGGTTATAAATTATAAATATGCCTGCTGCGGGTGGAAAAGCCATGGGAAAAGAGAGTAAGACCCTGTGATATCCTGCTCCTTTTTAGGTACTTCTCTTCAGTGCAAAAACAGTGCAATACTCACCCATCATTTTTAAGTATATTTGCAAAAAGCATCAAACGGGACTCTTATCTGCACTCTTAACTCTCGCCCTCTCTCTCTGAACATTTGATCGGCACTGACCTGTACCTCCTGGCCTCCTCATCACTCCTCCACCCAGGCCTTCTGGCTTCCACTAAAAATGTTCTCAATAAAGTCACAAATGATCGCAGTCTTGCCAAGTGCTGTAAATAGATTTTGCTCCTGACCTTTTCGGTAACACTCCCTCCTTTTTGAAACTCTATCCTTCCCTTGCTTGGCATTTGTGATTCAACCCACTTGGTTTTCCAGCTGCTTCTCTGGCTTGGCAGGCTCCCAGTCTTTTGTCCACCCTTAAAAGATAATGTTCCTTGTGGTTCTGTCTTAAACATCTCACCATTCTTTCACACTCCCTAATGATCTTCTCTCTAGAGATGAGAATGAAATCTACTTTGTTAGCCCTAGTCAATCCCCGAATTTCTAAACCATTTGTGAAGCCTGTGCCTATTAGACATTTTCACCTGGACATTCTATAAGCAGCCCCAACCAAATTTAATCAGAACAGAATGGATTACTTCCTTCATTAACTTGGCACTATCTCCCATTTTCTCCAAATTGAGAAGTGACATATCCAGTTCTTCAAATCTGAAATTCTTCTACTCCTAAACTCTACCATTTCATGGTTACCATGCCATTGATTGTGCCTCCTAAAAATATCTTCAACCCTTCGCCTCCTTACCATTATCAATGCCATCCCCTTGGCCCAGGTCCTCAAAGTTTCTGGTCCTCTGCTTCTAACTCCAGTCTCTTCTGGTTACTTCACAAAGTTCCTGACCAGCACTATACGCTAGAACTTTCTCTTTGACCACAGAAATGTCCGATACTTGTGCTATCCCAGATGGAGTAGCCAATGGACAACACATAATGTGGGTAGCATGACTAAGAAACTGACTTTTGGATTTCATTTAATTTTAATGATATTAATTTTAATCTAGTAGCCAATATGTGCTTAGAAGGCAACATGTTGGTCAGTTCAACTCTGGAGTGGTCTTCTTTAAATACAATGTTCTTTATAAAACTCCTCTTAGTTTAAAGTTAAACCCACTCTTCTTAATTTAGTGGATATGCTCTGAACTACATTTCTAATCTGAACAGTCCCTCCCACCATCTAGCACAACTTCCACATGTATCAGTCACACAAAATCACACGGCATGACATGCATGCCTCCTTGCTCAGGTACAAGCTGCCCTCACTACGTGAGCCCCCTTTGTCTCTCCCCATGTTCCTCACTCATCCAGCAAGCAGCTCCTCCTCAGCCTCCTCAGTCTTCCGTGCAGCTCCCTGGCACCCTCTGGCATAGATGTGCAGCACTTCAGTGCTTCCCCATAAGCACGCTACTATTCCTACTGCTATCACATATTTGCCACACTATACGGGAGCTCTTCAAGGGCAGATTGGATTTTTTTAATGTCTTCACTGGTCTATTTCAATGGTTTCAAATAGTCCTTTAGTCACAGCCTCTAGGTTGCTAGGAGAAATTGCCTGAAATCTCATTTCTATTACTAATTATGGCAAATCCAAATTCTTCATTCATTATCTTAAAGGAAAGTGAACTGTCAATAATCCCTTTCACAACCCTTTCCTTGAAGTGAGCCTTAGTTTTTATATTGTCTACATATGATTTAAACTTTTCACATCCATGTCTGTGCCTTCTTGATGACTCCTACAAGGTTTTTCTCTTCCAAACCATGTCTATTACTTTCTTTGAGAACCATGGGAAAAAATTCACCCCAAGCAAGAACTCTTTGGACTCATCTTACACTGACCAGTTCCACCAGCACAGGTAAGTAGCTCTGTATGACCTTACCTACAGGCTCTGGCTGTTGATTACATACTATCCTCTGAACTCCAAGGCCAATTCCTGGAGAGCAGACAGTCCTTTGCTTCCTCGGCTATATGTAAAGCACTCTGCCCGACTGTGCATTTATTAGGCACTGAAGATACACAGATGGAAGGGTCTATGGAATCTTAGAGATGATGTTTGATGTTTTTATGAATTCCAAAAGTTGTCATTTACAACGCTAGTTTTCAACATCCTAATACAAAGTAATACGTAGACATTAAAGATAAAACAAAAATATTTGATAAATAAAAGCCATAGATCTTTCCCGCACCCAAAAAGAAGAGTGTAGATCAATAAAACAAATAATGTCAGGAGGTTGTAACTCAAATTTTGAGGAATTCCCTGTAGTGCCTCAATGACCCAAATAATCTTTTTAATTGAGATTTGGGGAATTTTTAAAAAGCAAAATGACAAAAGGATAATCATGGTTTCTCCATGACTATCAGAAGCTGGTCACCACCTGCTTCCTGGCTTGAAATCAATTTTTTATCAAGTGACTGTGACTGGCCACCCCTCCAGGACATGCACCCTGGGACATCAGTGTGCCAGGCTCTTATCTGAACTACTGATGCAGGAAACAGAAAACTACAGCTTATGAAAGCCAGTGTTTTGAAGCTACGGTTTCTATTTCAATGTTAAAATATTACACAGAAGCACCCATTCTATTAGATAAAATCTATAGAAAATAGATTTCTAGCTTTCAATTTTTAGATATATATTTAATACTTAATTCTTCTTCTCCTACCTTGCCATAAAAAAGATGTTATCTACAGAATTAAAGGTCAAAGAAAAGGTCCTCCAAATACACCAGACTCTTTAATGGATAAAATAGCTTCTGGCATTTAAAACTATGTTCTCTAGAGACAGAATGAAAAGATAGTCTAACAAAATCTTTTCAAGGAATCAATGGCTTTCTATTTTTCAATCTTTTAATTAATTCATTTGTGTATCAAAGTCTTGGATCATCACAGAAGGTGATGAACAATTTAATCCCTAGTAATCTAACCATTTGAATTTATCAAATGATATGTTTTATTCACAGAAATTAATAAGGAATGTGCATATCATGTCAGTTTCCTACAGAATGTCAGAAGTAAAATGGTATTAATTGAAAAGTGAACTAGGAAAAAGAATCACTGACACAGAATCCAAAGGGACTTTAATCCTAATTTCTTACCTTGACAGACTGCATTAGGTTTTTCTAATTCTTATTTTAGACAAGATTTTCTGCTTTACTGTGCATATTTGCTTCAAAGAGTTACTTTTCAAAAGGGTTACTTTGAGATATTTATTGTACAGATAGCCTAGAAATTACAAAGCCACGTTACATTTAGTTGAGCAGTAAATAATGTGCCAGATATTTATAAGAGTAAGAGTGATCCCTATTTATCATATAATAAAATTAATCATGCTGGTATCACTTCCTGGGTGCTTACCTTGCGCCACACATTACACCAAGCATTTTACCTCATTTAGTTCTCTTAATTTAATTATATTTAATTATCCTCATTTTCCAGAGTAGGAAAGTGGAGTTTTGAGAGATTAATTGGCAACAAATATGGCTGCAAATGCCTCTTACATACAAATCCTGAAGTCTCCTTCTTCCCACACTCTAATCTTACAGAAGTCTGCACAGCTCTTTTATATTCATTTATTTACTCAGAAAATATCCATCAAATGCTTTCCAAGTGCCAGCCACTGTTCTAGGTGCTGGGGATCCAGTGATGGTGAAAACCAAGATCCCTGCCTCCAAAAAGCACTGGTACACTCATCACTTGTTGGCCCTTTGGCTAAGATCAGGCATAGAAAGTGATCCCTTGACAGACAGTCACTAAAATAAAGAGCACACGGAGTCAGATGGCGAGTACTATGAAGAACACCACAGAGGACCAGGTTTGTGAGGGTAATGGGGTTGGCTGCAAGTAGAGATGAGTCATACCCTTATAGAACCTACAAGACCTCCCTGTTCCCCGTGTCTCTTCTAATCAGTCTACCAACACCACTTCCCTCCTTATCTCTCCTCACACCCAAAACCAGAAGTCAGATAAGTGATGGTTAAAGCCTTTTAGACCTCTGGATTACAATCTCAAAAGAAATTCTAAAAAACCAGAAACAGAGTAAAGAACAGAATGAATATTTCTATACACATTTAAAAAATAGAATATTTTCAAGGCCAGGAGCAATGGTTTAACACCTGAAATCTCAGCAGCTTGGGAGGCTGATGCTGGAGGATCACCAGTTCAAAGCCAGACTCAGCAACTTAGCAAGACCCTGTCTCAAAATTAAAAAATTAAAAAAGGGATGGGTACATGTTTCAGGAGTTAAGCAGCCCTGAGTTCAATTCCCAGTACCAAAAATAAACAAATAAAATAAGGATAGTTTCAAAGTTATTTTTAAATTAGATAACCAAACTTGAACTATTTCTAAGATCTTTTTTGATGGTATTTCTACCACTCTTCACATCTGATTGTCAATATGCTTTTAGAAGAAAAAGAAAAGTCTAGATAGTGCAAAGGGGAAAAGGGGAGGGAGGGGAAGGAAGGGAGCATAGGAGTAGAAAAGAGGTGGAATGTAATGGTCATCATTACTCTAAGTACATGTATGAAGACACAAAGGATATGACTCTTCTTTGTGCACAAACAGAGATATGAAAAAATGTACTCTATATGTGTAATATGAATTGTAATGCATTCTGTTGTAATATAAAACAAATTAACTTTTTTTAAAAAGAATAATTTTTAAAAAGAAATAAGAACATTCTATCAAAATATCACCATAGAAACACAGAAGCTAATTTTAGAATAAATGAATATCCAAAAATTATTTTTTAAAAAGTCCTTCATATGTTTTTACTATTCTTATTGACAGTTTTAGGACAGTTTAGTGAATAGAGAACAAAACCCTTTCCTCTCCAAAGGTTTGAACAATAAAAACCACCTACTGGTGAAAGAGTGGCCACTGAATGTAAACCTGACATACTGTGGGTCACATACACATCAACAATGAACTGATCATGCCTCTAATACAGATACTCTGAAAGATTGAGACTAAAAATAGAAAATTTTAGACCATATCACATACATATGCAAGTCAGATGCCCTGTTTCAGCTGACCTTACAATAAGATCAACTGCAAAGTTTTTTTTTCATTGTTACTTTCATTTTTATTTTAAGAATTTGACTATTATCTACATTTTTAAAAATAATTTATATGCCAACCCAGAATATTACAGGCAATAATCAAATCTATATAACAATTATCCCTTTTGGAGAAACCAATTGCCTATTTCTCTATTTCAGAGTTAGTGACTTATTTGCAGCATATCCCATAATCTTACCTCTGCAGCTAAATAGTTCCCAGTTGCAAGATGTTTAAATCTGAACAAGCTGTTCCACTGGCCTGCACCTCCACGGCATGGGTCATGGTGAACCACCTACAAAGACAGTAATTACAATAATATCAAATGGTATTCATGTTCCAGCAAACAAATGCCAATAGTTTATGCAGAGTGCCCTCCTGTTAATACTGACCTGTAAAATCTAATACACGTTTTCATGAGAGTATGATGTAGCAGGCCAACAAAATTCTTTAGAAGTGAGCAAAAGAGATGGACTAATGGTTGTTAACTCACTATGCATGCATAAGATATATGTCTTACATCTGCAAATACTGTCTCATTCCATAAGGCAATTTCCAGAACAAAAACTGGCCCAACCCAAACCCAAGACTGTGGTTCTCCCCCATCTCTTATTCAATAGATGGTAGTAAAAACTGATTATAGGCCAGGTACCCTTCAAGACAATAAGGGCAGGCAATGGAAATGACTACATATTTCATGCTAATGGAGAAGAAAAATTAGAAAACAAAGAAAAAAATAAGATTTGAAAAGGAAAGAGACAAGAGTGCATGGTGGAGTAACTAGGAAATGCTAATTTCTATATAGCCATCCACATGGGTTACTTGGAGATGACATGGGAGCTGAAACTTGAAGAAAGAGAACAAGACAGTCATGCAGAGATTGACGAGATCATTCCAGGCAAAGGGAATCCCAAATGCTAAGACTTGCATTAACAGAGAGCCCAGAGGCTTCTCTATATCAGGGGAAAGAAACCTTGCCTGGTGAGGTTATGGGCATTTCCATGAGAATGGAAAGCAGAGGAAGATAGCAGCAGAAAGGTTCCTCTTTTAGTGACAGTAGTCTCCTACAGGGTGGGTGCTTGGGGACAGCATAGCATGTGAGGACAGGCCTGCAGGCTCAGAGGAGGGTGGCTTTCTGTCATGCTAGATCTTCAATAAGTCCATGTCCCCCATACCAGTTTTCCTCCTCCAGCCCCTCTAATACTGTCAGATCTAATTCCTATATTAAATACCTCTTTGCATGAAATGCCTGAGCCTCATGCTGACAGAGCATGAGGCCCAGGCTTCCTGAGGAAACCCAGCTGTTAAAGCATACAATAGAGATGCACCCTGAGCGTGCATCATTCAAACCTCTTCCACAAATACACATTGGTAATACTTCAGCACATGACCATTCTAAAAAGCTTTTGCATCAAGTTATCTGAAAGGTCCAATTATTTAATGAATTCATGATGGAGAAGGGAGCTTAAATGTAATAAAGACACTATCTCAAAGCCCTTAAATAACTTATTCCCTCTCCATCTGACTGCTCAATGTGTCACAGAAATTCCATCTACACTTTTGCTGGAGAGGGTTTCATGGCTGTGGTGCAGTTTCAGCAAAAGTCATGCAACTAAAGAGATGGCAGAGTTTTCAAAACTCCTTGTAACACAGTTGGAACCAAATATTAAATAAGCAGGGAGCTCACTATACTTCATGAGTGAAGTTTTTAAATAGTATCTTACAGTGTTTCTATCTTGATGATTTTTTTTTAATTTTTGGAATACAATAAGAAATCAGCAGTGTACAAATTCATGTTTTATTTATTTATTTATTTATTTGGGGGGTTGCCTGTTACTATTCAGCCTTACCCTGAAGAGGGAGGCAGCCTCTGGCAAAGGTCTAATGCAGCCTCCTGTGCTGTTGGCTTTAGTGATGGTTTTTTTTCCCACACCTTCTCAGTTCTGTCACCTGGTGATAGCTACAGTCACCAAAGTTTTTCTAAATACCAGACACTAAAGGTGTGCCTCAACAAGTCGGGGATGTCAAGACAGGAAAAGTGTTTTATCATATCCTTTCATCTCTATTCTAACCCATGTCATAACATCAAGAATTCTTTGGGTGTTAGCTACATTTATTAATAAGGCACAGCTCATTTGCATAAACATCATACTTCCTCATTTTGGTTCAAGTTTCTGTAACAGGCCTTGTTACACCCTCCTGGTGGTTATTTCCCTCTATTTCTTTTATCATGTGCAAATAAGTTTGTTCTGTTTTTTTACTTCTCCTACTAGTTATTAATCAAGGTCTCACAATTACCTTTGCTCTTTCATTTTCCTAAACTTGTATGGAATGACTTCAGATCCTCTTCTACCTCTTCTCTCTAATCCAGGATGTAAATGGGTTTATCAAAGATAGATATAAATATCGTATCTTCCAGAGTAGTCATTTACATGTTGAAATACATATCATTTTATTATAAAGTATTTTCCTTTTGTTTCTTCTTTATATTAGAATGGAATATTATATTTGTTTTCAATCATGAGAACTTGTATATTTCATTTTAGGGCACTATGGGAAGCACTACAAAATATGGGCTTTAAAAGGAGGTGGGAGGGGAAAGGAGGTAGGAGATGGGTTTGAAATAGTTGAGAACCACTGCTATGGGCATACATGTCCATTAAATCAAGATGCAATTTATTGTTCACAAGTGGTTATGTATCTTATTTCCTCCACCGTAGAGAAAGATAATTTAAAGAAAAACCCATATCTTACATTTTTAATTACTCTACCATCCTGTCACATTTAATAAATACTTTCTAAAGGGTGAAAAAATTCTCAACAATGAGTCTCTTGATTCCAATAGAAATGGCATCCCCAGAAAAAAAGCTGTTCTCATCAGTGACAGCCTAGTTCTGATATCTATCTTCACTGAAAGTGAATCATCCTGCTCCATCTTCACTCATGGCCCTTTCTGGCCAATCAGCCTTGATGGTGTTTCACAATGGACTTTTAAAAACCAAAATCAAATATATGGCCTTATTAAATGTATGTTTGTATATAAGAGAGAGAATGAAAGACACTTCAAAGAAGACAGGCGAAAGACACAGAATCCTTTCAGATCCATCACAGCAATGAAGGGATATGAGTTGGCTCACAAAAAAATTATTGTTTGATGAGTACATTATAAATGATGCCTATAATGATAAAACAACCTACTGGAGCTTACCTTTTTATCTAAATATTTATTCAAAGTAAAAAAAAATCTATATAATCACACACCTCTATTTCCCAGAGTGCTTTAGAACTAGTAGCAGAAGTCGCTGACTGACGCAAGGTGGTACGAAGGAAAATGTGCTGTTTCTTCTCATATTCATCACAAGTCAGAAACTTCTCTTGCTCTGCATGAAACAGTCTAACAACATCACCCTATAAAAATAGATCAATAAAAACTACATTCCAACAACTGTCTAATTTTTTTTATTTTTTATTTCTTTTTAGATATATATGACAGTAGTGTGTATTTGTCTGAATTATTTTTAATAACAATAATAAACAGTTTAATTTTAGTTACTGAAGATAGTTACACTGCTAAGTTTCTCTAGAAGTTATATTATTGTGGCATCTACACTCTCAACTATAGAATTTCTCATTATCCCTGAAAAACAAAAGGTTCTTTTTGGTTTTAATACTTAGGGACCTTCTGTCAGCTACTTGGCTTTGAATGATTATTTATACATTTAAAATACTGGTGGGGAGTAACTCAATAAAAAATTCAGAGTATTAAGATTTGTGGTCACATTGTAAATTATGAGTGCAGAGGTTCTGCAGGTAGAATTTTAGTAAGACTATCTTCATTTCTTCCAGCAAATATTCAATGTAGCACATACTTACTCCTTTTAACACATCCTCTCGATAGGAACTAAATTTCATGAATAAAGTGATTTTCCAGCTTGTGTTACAATTAACAGCATTCACCTATTAATGAAGAAATATTGAGTTATAAGACTACAGATTCCATTCTATAAAGAAATCATTACTTCAACTAGTAAAAGAAGAAAAAAGACAACTTTGAACAATTGATATATGTACCTCAATAAAAATTTCAGCAAAGGACCATCTAAAATTAGCTAATCAGCATCTACATGAACGTTAGAAATATTAGTTGGCCTTACTAGGATTATGCTCATGAAAACAATGAAGGACACTACGTGACTTTTTCTCTCTCTCCCACCTAAGAAAACCAACAATCGCTGTCCTTAGCTAGGGAACTCACCTCCTTACAGCCTGGGTTATCGAGAAGCTCTATGTTGCTGGCATGCAGTGGCTGTCCTGCGTTCACAGGCATCAAAACAACTTTATCTCCTACGACAATCTAGAAATCAGAAAGAAATTGCAATTGAGACACTGCATGGATCTTTAGTCCTATATCTGAAGTTAAAAATAACTGCACAGGAGTTCTCATTGTTGACCTGACAACTGGTCTTTTTATCCTCCACACAAATTTTAGTTCAATTCTTGTTACCTTTGAAGTAAAATGTATTCTAATAAATGATCATGTAATCATGCCCCATAGTACCTATCAGTCTGGACTCACAACACCAGAACAAATCTTTTTATTATCAGTCTCATTTCAGATGGAGCTTTCTGGAAGTCCATAATCAGCTCATTGTTCCTCCCCACAAGGTCTTACACCACAAGCACAGCAAATAGAGAGTAAAAGCAACTGCCACAATGAAACCAGTCTACATATATATCAAAATCACTCCAAGTGCAAGCAAAATATGTTATATATTTGTATTATCTCTGTAAAGGGACACAAGTCTGGCAAATTTGATCTTCCCATAACCTCAGAAATTTATTAAATATTTTAATATCATCTGGATTCAGGAAATACAAGTTGAGGTATGACTTACAAAAATATGCTTTTTGTTTGGGCTTGGCATCTGGTTCCCTCTTATCTTAAACATCCTAAATTAATATTACTTAAGCCTCGTACTCCTTTTAACATCAAAACTAAAATTGGTTGTGGGAAAAGTTCTCCAGAAGTAAACCTAAGCTGATTTTTTAATTTATGCTATCATAGCAATGTCTACTTTATCTTCAAATATTTTTATTTGTAACTCAAATTGTAGGGAATTAAGGTTATCCTTTCTTAATAAAAATAATGAACAGTTAATTTTAGTTGTTAAAGTTAGTTACACCCCTAAATTTCTTTAAAAGATGTAATACTGTGGCACTTACACTCTCAATTATAGACTTTCTCATCATCTCCAAATGAAAACCAAAAGCTTCCTTTGGTATATTTTATACCAATTAGTTTAATAGATAACTGAAAAACAAATTAGGGTTCAGAACTTCTCCATGTATCTTAAACCAAAACTTTAAGGAACATCAATTTCATATTTTCAATATCAGATAACCTCATATGGATTATTTGGAGGAGTCTATAGTCACACATGGTACTATTGTTACAAAATATATTTGGAGATTCAGATATGATAAAGAATCCCCAAACCAATCAAACAATGGAAAGCTGTACTTTGTTTTGTGGAAATAACTCCAACTATTTACTGGATTGGCCTCTATTCATTATCCTACATTCCAAGTCCATAGTAAAAGTCAGAAGTTGTGACTCTCAAAGACTCATCACAGAAACTCTTCATAGAGATAAGGAGAAATCATCATGAAATAGTATTAAGTGCAAATATGAAGGGGAAGAGCAAGGCACATAGCATGGTATCTTTTTATTGGGGGGGGTTAAGGGAGTGGGGATTGGACAGATGGGAGAAAGGGTAAGAGTGACTCTTCACAGTCTTTATATGATTTTCTACTATTTAATCATGAAATGATACCTCTTAAAAATTAAATCAGAAACAAAAATATGTAAAAATAAATATGCCTAAGCATATTTCCACTACTCTCCTCTCCTAAACACACACACACACACACACACACACACACACACACACACACGATATTGAAGCTCCTTCCCATGACACCAAGGCAGCTTCAGGTCATAGAGCCACACAGAGGCCCAAGTACTCATCCACACTAAAAATTACTGGGTGCTTGATTCCACATTTTACCAGTGGCACCCAATTTTAAAAAAAAACAGATTGATTCCACATTTTATCTGGGCACCCAATTTTAAAAAAAACAGATTTTATTACTATTTCATTCTCATCTGTCCCATGTAAATATGAGCCAGTAAGTTGCTAAACATTATGATATATTTGAGCTATGTCCTGCCAACTCAATATTTTGGGTTACCTCTATATTATACATTGCTCTGAGTCTTACGATTTTACCATATTCATCTATAAGCTTTGGGTCAATTCATATGTTATATTTACTTCAAAACACCACCATAAAGTCTTCTATGTATATTTTTTAATTTTTAGTTGTAGATGGATGGACACAATACCTTTATTTTATTTATGCATATGTGCTGCAGATTGAACCCAGTGTCCTACCCATGTGAGGCAAATACTCTAACACCCTAGCCCCAAGTCTTCTATATTTTTAAGACACCAGTCATACAGCCAAAGTGTTTTTTAATGTCTATGAATCAGTTTCCAAGGGTTATGAGCACAGCACTTACAATTATAATCTAACATTAATTCACTAACTTCCAGGCCCTCAGTCTTGCTGACAATGGTTACCTTGAGTAGCTGAATAACAATATTGCAAATGAAATCAACAAAATGCCAATGATGTGAAATTAAAAAGAATAGTAAGAGGTGCCAGGAAGAACACAGATATGTAAGAAATAGTCCCTATTCTCACTAAATTCACACCTAATTAGAAAACTTGGCAAATATGGAACATGGTAACATTAGCAGAAGAGTGCCACTTGGAGCCTGATCCACTGAAGGGGCCAGAAGCTTTCTGGGGAATTGCATATTTAGTACAAAACTTGAAGGTGAAGTCATTTTAGGCCACATCCTAGGATTAGCCATCATATTCCCTGTAGAGCATGAACATCTTTTTTTAAACATTGCAATTCCGAAAGCACTTCTGTGAATTCTATATAACAGCCATGTAAGATCAAGCTGGGATTTTGCTGAAAATAAAGAGCAATATAATGCCATTTGCAGTCACTCTCCTTCTGAAGTGGCACCTGGTATGGTGAAAAGAATATCACAACAGGAATCAAAACACCAGAGTTCTAGTTCCACCTCTGCTAGAAATTCAAGGTATGTAACTTTTTAAAACAGCAAAATCTACTTGATAGATGGAAAGAGTCTCTTTCCCCAAGAATTGAAATTTTCTCTCCATTTAAAGAATATCTAGCCTTTTCACAGTTTCACTATCTATCAATAAGGTGAAGAACCCCAGTTTTCCTACATCAAAATTGAAAATGAAAAATTAATTATTCAATCGGGAGACAATAAATAAAAATGAAATATTTTATGTTCTCAGCTTATAGTTGTCCCCCATGACTTTTTAACAGTTTGACAGCAAGCAAGGGCTTTCTATACAGTGAAAGTTGGATCCATGAGTCAAAACCATCCTTCCCACATCCTTAAACATGTATTACAAAAGTACATGTAAGTGGAGGGACCACTGATTTTTGAGGAAATGAGCACCTTTCTCCCCTGACTATCATCACTTCATTCTTGCATTTGGTTGTGTCGAAGAACTTCTTGTTGGACACACACAGCCTAAATTAATACTTAACTAATTGCTAAATAGTAAATTATAATTTTAAAGTCCCCTAAACATTGCAATTTCTTCTTCTTAACTTAATAGGCTTTTAGAGAAAAAAAAATCAGGAGTAATAGAAATGACAGAATTTGAAATTGCCTTCAACAAAACAGTAAGGTTATATTTTAGAAAAACACTACCTCTTCCAAAGAAAGAAAATAAGGGTTACAGTACAACTATTTATGTGACCAATATAGGGCTGTGGGTGTGCTTAGGTTTTCACAGCAACCTTAATCATACACAAAAGCTATACAGTGGTGAGCAAAAACAGTGAGCTATTTCAGCAAAAAGCAAAGTGGAAGGTTGTTTCAGCCATGCTATAGGGAGCACATCGAGATAAGGACACTTTTATATTGCACTTAACAATTACATTGTCCATTTTCACCAAAATGGAGCATTTTGAGTGGTAGGTTTTGTTTTGTTTTTCTAGTACAACTAATTATTTGAAATAGTTCATTACATTCAACTCTCTATTGACTCTGTAAAGTGATTTGGAAGCAGGGAAAGGAATAGAGAGAATGAATAAACAATGAATTAATATAATCCATGCATCACCTAAAGGCTCCAATTTATCCAATCATTTTACCACATTCTTTCAGAGTTCGAGCTCAGGTTTTGTTTGTTTTGATGTTTAATTTTCATGGAACACCTATAGACAGGGACACTACTCAGTGGTGGGAGCAGAGAGTAGGTGACGGGGGACAAGCAGGACAAGCAATGGTATCAAAAACATGGGTCTTTCACAAACCTGTCATCAGCCCCTGAATAATTGAGAGTTGATTGTAATTAACTACTAAAATTAAAATGTATCATGCTCACAGCACACTGTTTGATGCCAAAAGAAAAAGAATACAACTTATTTTTTTAAGGAATCCAACACAAGGTTCAAAGTGCATTCCATTCCTGCATGCCATGCTTCTCCCAAACCTTACCTAAGGAAGATATCACCAGATAACTTATTAACCCAAATAAATCATGAAGTTGCATCCTGTGGAATTGAAATCATACTTTAAAATTCGCTAGAAAAGTAGATTCACAATAAAAGGAAGACATTTCTAAGTCTAGAAATACCCAAAACACATTAAAAATGTAAACAACATATTGATGGAGAAAACTCTTTGCATAATTATATTTTATATTGCTTTGAATTCATATTGTCAAATTTTTGAAAATCTCCTCAAAACCACCTGGCCCAACATGGGTAGGGCATTCTATTTATGAAAGTTATTTGGTGTTCACTGTCAATCAGCATTTATTAAGCATCTCCCAAGTGTGAGAAACTCTCACCCAATATTTTATATATTACATGCACACAAAAAATCAAACTATTGATCCTAATGAATCATTTCATGTAATTTTTCTCTATAAAAGAACAGAAAATATTTTGACAATTACTATAATTTATGTAACAATATGTACATAGTCCACAACTAATTATAAACATAGCTGTCATCAATAAGTAGGTGCTAAACCTATAGCTCCTCATATATCCCACATCTACTATAACACGACTGTAAGAAGCTGCCATGGAGCCAGTATATTATTGCTGTGACTCATTGTGTTGTTACTCTATTGGTTCAAAGGGCAGACTCTGTATCTTAAACACAGCTTTTTTTTTTTTTACTGCAACCATGCTCCCTCCTACAAACAGGCAAGAGAATATACTCTGAAAACCACCCAGTAACATAAAGGTTGCTTACATTCTTTCATGCAAACTCTAACTGGAAGGTGATTTTAAATTAATTTGAATTCTGATTTTATGACTTCTGAACACAGTCTGTACTATAAATACATGCATTTAGCCTAGTAAGACACTAATACCAAAATATGTTGGTTGAAAGTTATCCTTTCTTTGTATCTTTTAGAATTTGTCCCTTTGTCCCTTATTAAGAACTGCTTCATCTATGAACTCACTGTTTCCCCCTTAATTTTACATTTACATACATTGTCACCCTCACTTCTCAGCTTCCAGAAGGGATGAATATAAAACCAAGACCCTTCATTTCCTGCAGCATCCAAGGACACACGCATGGCATTCTTCTCCAGTAAAGCTGGTAATCTCTTGTTGACAGTCAAATATTTGTTGCTTTTTATATGCAGTAGCTGTAGGGGAAAGACAAGCAGTTACCACCTTTATCCCTCTGCCTCCCCTTTAATTGTATTTGTGCATTATACATATATCACATACCCATATAACATGACTTGAGGCAGAAGCTAAACAAAGGACCTGTTTTCAGACTCCACGACCATCTTTCCAAGTCGATGATCTTCTTTGTGTCTCCTCCCCACCTCCACCCCCAATTCTGCTTCATAATGAGGTAAGTGTGTGAGTAACATAAACCAGAAGACACTCTGAATGTTTATTTTTTCATCTAGCGTAAATAATAGAATAAATCCAGGTTGTCCAAAGGAGACCTAGAGGTTCCCCAAACCATATCCTTTCTCAAAGCCTGCATAGCTACAAAAAAGAAGAAGAAAAAGAATATACTAAAGAAAAACTAATTTCAAACTACTTAGTATCACCCCTGCCCAGGGACAGCCTAATTCTTCCTCAGTCAGGAGGGCTATGCATCCTGAACAGGCTCTGCAACTCCACAGAACCAGCCCCTTTTCACAGGAATGTAGAGGCTCCATTCTCAGATATTTTGGATTCCATGAAGAAAACATTTCCAAAAATGTAATTCTACTAAATAGGAAAACCAAAACAAAATAGGTTTCCCATCTATTATTACAATTGTTTTGAAAAACAACAGTCATTTTAGTGCCTACAATATAAAAAGGGAGTGATCTCAAAATAAAAGAAAGGTCTTCAATTGAAAAAAAAAATCTTTGAAAAGCTCTCTATTATACCCTTGGTTATTGGAAACCCTCGTGGGCCAACCGCATTCTTCTTCTGGGTTCCACCGCATTAAAGCCATGGGTCAGCCCCTAACTGAGCAGGCAAACATTTTCACTTCAAGTACTTGACAAGGAACACTTAAGTACTGGCTGGATTTAACACCAATCAAAAATCTGTGCAGCGAAACTATTTATGGAGGATTGCCCAAGGGACATCAGTCTACCCATGCCAAGAGTATCATGTTATCTTTCATCAGATTTAGTCATACATGCAGGAAGCTGCAGACCCAGGTTCTCTCATCTTGTCTCCTCAGAGAATTGCTTTGCCCTGTACTCTGGTTTTTTGCCATTGTTCAAAACCAAAATATCAGGGGGATATTACTTTTAAAAACAGGTTTATGAAATACTCCCCCATTGTGGTATTTGCTGTAAGGATATTGTTTACTAAATGAAGCAGTGTCCTCTTTATGAGCACTCATAGGAGAAACACTTCCTTGCTCTTATTTCTGGGAATGGTTTCCAGTCTAGACCTCTGTTTGGCCATATGTTATGAGCCTCCAATGCTAATGCTATAGCTTAGGAAGCTTCCCTTATGGCTGAGCAGGCAGCAAAAAGGCTTCAGGACAAAGTTTATCAGACTTTATCACATGGTTTTCATAAGCATGCCTCACCCCTAACTTCAGCTTGCTCATGCAGTCATTATTTTTCCTTTGACTCAACTGCCTTAACTATTTGCATTTTATCTTGTAATGTGTTATGTATTTTGGAAAATGTCTTACACTCTTTTTTGGAACAAGGTGGGGCATTTATTAAAAAAGCTAAAAAGATCCAAATGAAGCACAGGAAAGGAATGCAGCTGAGATAAATCAGGATGTGCATATTAATTGAAGTAGAAAACCTTCTAATAACATTCAAAGAGGATTTCTATCTGAAAGTACAATTTGAAATTTTTCCTTTCTCTATAAAAGATAAATATAAAGACCCTGATGTCAAAATGTAATCCCATGAATCTAAAGGATTACTTCTTATAGACCTTTAGAAATCCCTTCCTCAGGAAAGAAACTCTATTCCATTATTATTATTATTATTATTATTATTATTATTATTATTATTATGTTATTGCATTTTTGTACCTTTATTTTATTTATTTATTTATATGTGGTGCTGAGGATTGAACCCAGTGCCTTACACATGCTAGGCAAGGGATCTACCACTGAGATATAGCCCCAGCCCCTACCTTATTCCTTTTTATACATACACCTTGATTCAATCACTTCTTTATGTGCATACATCAGACTTATTCTTTTTTACCCCCTTGATAGTGTTGGAGATTGAGCCGAGGACCTCACTAAAAGTAGGCAAACTCTATACCACTGTGCCACTGAGCTATGCACCTATCCCAGGATTATTTTTAGATGTAAAGAATCGTGCACTGAATAACAACTGAATACATCATAACATTTGTAATTCTCACTGAAGAACAAACTATTATATTTCCAAATTTTTATTTGGCATTCCAACCAAATGAATAATTTGGATAATTACCCATAAAATATCCATCCCTTTTAAGAAAAAGTAGAGACTTACTTGTATAACATTACTGTATTTCACAATTTCTCCCAACAGTTTCTTATTCTCTGATTCATTTTGTTTTTGTTCCAGTTCTGCAGCATGCTATAAAATGATTATCAAATATTCAGTGTGGAAACAGAGTCAACAGAGGATAATAATTAACAAAGAAATATATTTTTTTTAGTAAAAAGTATATAACCAGAAATACAATTGGCTGGTTGCTTAGAGTTTGGGGAGAGGGAGAGAAAGAGAACAATAATTAAATAAGTGGTTGTAATATAATGTGATAATTTCTCAACTCATGCTGAACTATAGCCAAAAATGTCTTGGGTTACTTTTATATTGGAAATTTCAGGAAAACATTTCGGTCTTATAAAATTGCTTTAAGAAGGAATATTTCTAGAAACACCAACCAGGATAGAAGGTCAATTACAAAAGTCTCAAAGTATAGTTTTTTATTCTAAAAAATAGTAGGAATTTTATTTTCTATGTTCTATTAAATTTAAACTCAGCAAAACCAGAAACAATGATCTTTAAATTGTTTTTCCAATTTACGAATTCCATACTAAGTCAAGTAAAATATATACCTGAACTTAATATTCCTACAGAGATTCTGAACTGGTTTTCAGTTTAATGTGAAGCTTTGAATTAGTCTGGCACACCCTAAAAAAAATGGCAGCTTGTATTGCCAGAAAACAAGTGGTCACACCCTATAACTTAAAACTTCCCTACACTTTTCAATGTGTATCTGAAATCTCTGTGTGTTGGGTGACATCACAAAGCTAGAAAGCTGTGAATACATCTTTTGTTATTGCTGCTCTAGTCCAGCCTGAGCAAGACACATGCAGCCTGGCCCTTACCTGTAGTTTCTTCAGCAAGGCGGCCTCTGTGTGGTTCCCCTGTTTGGCTTGCTTGGCTTTCCAATACTGCTTCTGGGCAGAATATCGATTCATAGGGCACACCTTGAAAAGGCAGTCTATGACAAACCAACAAACACAACACTGTAACTAAGGCTGCTGGCATTTCTTAGACTTCCTTCATTGCCTAGTTTTGGGATCTTCGAATTTCTAAGTCAAAAGATCGTTCAAAAGTTATATAACCCACCCTCTAGCTATTAGATTTCTCCCTTAACATCCTTTTCAAATAATTGTACTTAGCTAAAATAAACCCTTCTTCATTAGTTTAAGTTTTTTAAAAAAAAATTATAGCCAGTGTGATTTGTAAAGAAATAAAACCAATATAATTATTATACTTTTTTATTTATTTATTTTTATGTGGTGCTGAGGATCAAACCCAGGGCCTTGCACATGCGAGACAACCACTCTAGCGCTGAGCCATATCCCCAGCCCCTACTTAGCATTTCTTAATTGTGATGGGGGACCTGGTCTTAATGGATAGTATGAGATCAGTGTCTTATCTGACCCAACACAATTAATACTAATCCATGGTAGATATTTTGACAGCCAAAGCTACACAGAAAACAGAAACAATCACAGCTGATCATTACAGTCATCCATTTCCCAAGTTTCTGAATACCTTGAATGAACATGGTGTGGACACCTCAGAGACAATGGGATATGATGGAAGCATAAAGCAAAACAGAACAAATACGTAACAACACCAAGAGTGTAGTCCTAATACTGCTCCCAAATATCAAGATAGGAAACCATAGTTGAATACTGTGCCCATGATATCTCTAAGTCAAAAAGCAGAGGCGGGGCTGAGGAAAGTAAAGTTGGCCAAATATAAAACCTCAGATTGCATTTCCATTTTAGGGCCTTGGATTTATGGTCCCCCTGAACAATCTCCCCATAGGTAACATCTGATTTTACACTACAGTAAATAACCAATCTGCTTCTGTGTGGGAACTAAGACCACAGGACTGTCTGGGCTGATAGATGGGAAACATAGGGCAAGACAGTCTTCTGCAAAAAGACTTCTCCTGGTGGTAGTGGGGTACATGTGGGTTTAATTTTCTCTCTCTGCCTCCTTTAGAACACATTTTTTTTAAATTAAAAAAAAAATCTACGTGTCTTGGGCTGGTCATATATTTTGTCTTAATTCTAAATTTACTGCATAATAAAAGTATTAATAATAACTGCCACACCTAATTCCCTGGGCTGCTGAGATGCACAAAAGGATAATCTGTGTGAAAGTTCTCTGCGAACTCTGAAGCCCTATTATAAATGTAGAGTATTATTATTAACATTGCCTCATTCTTCCAGGAATAGCCTCACTAAGATGAAAAGATGACTAAACCCTTACTGAGCTCTCAGCAAAAGTGGATTTCCTGGAGTACACCTGAACCTGCACCAAGAGTGCCCAATTAATGACAAGGTGTTCACTCCCGGGACATTCGATGCCATGGAGTGTTTTGTATAAAGTCCTCGAAGTCTCTCAAATAGAATGGCAATGAGCATTACCTCCCCATGACCTTGTAATATCATTTAAACTTTGCGGATACAATCCCTAACACCAGTTCAGTCACAGCCTTTGACAAGCCCCCTTTTCTCCTGCATGAGGGAATTCAGCTGTATCAGACCCAACAATCTCTCTGTCTTCCTCACCCTGCTTCTAAAACTAGCTGTCTCGTATTCCTTGGTCTGCTCCTTCTCTAAAATTAGAGGTGGGTATATGCTAAGAAAGCGCTTTTAGAGGCTTCTCCGCTAGAAATCAGCTCAGTGTCACTCTTTAATTAGGTAACAACCTCTTTAACATTTCAAGATGCAAAAAAAAAAAATTTTTTTAAGAGAGGTTGGCCTCGTAACAAGTACCAAAAGCACAAGTAAAAAAGGAAGGAATTTGAGTCGAATATGTTAAAAGTTTAACCTTCAGACCTTAGGCCAACAATCTTGCAGAAATACTGAAGTTGGGGATATGTTAGTAATGCAACAAGACATGACATGTTAGATCTGGCAATAGTGTAAGAACAATGGCTTAGAATGGGTACTTTTTTTTCTTTTAACAGCCATGAAAGGAAACTAAGCCACCCAGAAGTTTCACTTCAGCCTGATTTCAAATGGCAGGGTTAGAGAAGAGATACGAAAGCCCTTCACAGGGTGCAGAGCAGGAAGTTGGCTGTGAGTCAAAGAACTAGCCTCTCCACTTGACGCCATGTACACCTACCTGCAGGGCACCATCTACACTCCACTTCCAAGACTCATCTAAACAGTGTTGAAACATTTTGCTTTGTAACTAAAAAGCACTTCCTAAAACACTTGTATCTGAGATCGTTTCTGCCCTAACCTGGAAACTGACTTTAGCACTCCATTCTAGGCTATTACACGTAAGGCTGGGTCAGGCCAGCAAGTTCCTCTGGGCATGGTGGGAAAAAAAAAAAAAAAAAAAAAAACTTGCTTTTTCGCTTCTCCACCCTCCTAAAGATGTCTTAAGATTTAAATGAGGCAAAGCATATTAAACCATCAGCAAATGGCTGTCACAAGGCAGACATTCAACAAATGGCTCTTTCATGGTAGCTTGTAAAATTACCTCATGCTGATTACAAGGAACATGGTTGCCAAGGGTTTTATTACCTCCACGTGGAGGAAGCTGGGGATGGAAAGGCTCTAGGACTTCTCTCTTTTTTTTTTTTTTTTTGCAGCAAAGATCCATGATGACAATGATTTCTGGGACAAAGGGCAAGCTGGGACTCTCCCAGTGATAAAATGGAAAGTGGTAAGAAAATTCTCCCTAGGGTAAGGAACAGGCAGACAAGAGACCACTTCCTACTAGCAATTAGAATTCAGAGCTGTTCATGGGAGTGGTATGCATTCATTAGCCAAATTCATAGTGGTAACTCTGTTTTTTATTTTCAGTTTCTCCAAGAAATGCATCCTAAAATACATGCTTGTATAAAACTCTTTATGTTTAGAAGTGTCAAAAAGGCATGTGTTTTTCTATTAAAAATAGAAATTTCAGACCAAACATCTACTTCCCTTGCCTTGCCTAAGGGAAGGTATCTAAAGAGGAAAATATGCTTTAGAATGCTACAAAGGCCAAGGAGAATTTATTGCATGTGTTAGCAAACATTAAAATTAATCACAACACGAGTTGGCAACCATGAAAACGGCAATATAACTTTCTCTAGCCAATAGTCAGCTATTTTACTACTGAAGAGGAAGATAAATGGTCTTTCGTAGTTACAGGCTTGTAGAATACTAAAATGCTAGCACTTGAAGGGCCCTCAGATAAAATCCAACCTGGAAATAAAGAGGCAAAAACTCAAAGAGTGAGTTGCATAGGTCTTTCCTGATAGAATCTCTAGAGTGAAATAAAGAATACATATGAACAAATTGAACCACATACAGGATACTGGAAATGCCCTGACAAGTGACTGCCTAGCTGCCTTGGCTTTCCATTACAGGTGTTTCTGAAAAACACTTGGGGTTATCAATTAATAAGGTAAAATGTTAATTTTGGCTCACAGTTTCAGAGGTCTCAGACCATGGTCACTTGGCCCTGTCACTTTGGATCTGAGTTGTGGCAGAACATCACAGAGAAGAATATGTGGTGGAGCAAAGTTGTCACCTTATGGCAGCTGAGAAGAGAGCGGGAGGAAAGGGTCAGGGGTTCCAATATCCCCTCCAAGGTTAGAACTCCAATGACCTAACTTCCTTCCACTAGGCCCCACATCCTAAAGGTTCCATCACCTCCCAATAATGTCTCAGGCTGGAGACCAAACCTTCAACAAGTAGGCTTTTGGAGGACATTCAACATCTTAAAAAGACATTAATGCCACACTTAGTTTGCTGAACTACTTCAACTACTATCAAGCACTTTGTAAACTATAAAGAGTACTGTATAGTGACAATTAAAGTCATTCCCTCTTCACAACACCCTTGAAAGTTAACCAGATTATCTCCATGTTACAGACGACTAAGACTTAAGTCCACAAAGTTGGTCAGGAATTGAGCTGCAATTAGAACAGAGAGCCTCTGAACCCAATTCAATGTGTCACTACTAGTCAAAGGTACCATTTGGAAGACAGGTTTTCACAATGAGGCAAAATCTGGCTCATGATAAATACCATTCGTAATTCTACATATACACCTTGAGGCCACTGAGAACAAATCTAAACCAGCTTCTACCCAGTGGCCCAAAATCCCCAGACAGCATCCTTCTGATCTATTTTAACTTGGATTTGATTAGCATAGCAGGATCTCCTCAGAAAGCATTGTTCTTATTATATATACTACCAACACCTCTTTCCCATAATATAAGTGTTTGGCCAATTGCAGATTGAATTCTTAAGGCATTGACTAAAGCACTTGTTAATGTATTCAGCAAGTTTGGACAGTGGAAAATATACTGGCCAGACAGTTATGTCTCAATTCTCATCCTACCACAGTCATACACATAACACAACTTCTAGAGAAATACTATGAAGTTAAATATATACTTGTGTAATAGCTACAATATTTAAAAAAAACTAATAGTTTTTATGGGAAATTTGTCATATATATATATATATATATATATGACATTTAGATATATATATATATCACCATATAAATTCCAAAACATCAATAAGAATGTTATAAAATATTAGTCTCAAAGAGAAAAATTATCTGATTCAAACATTAATGAGTAAATACTCAAGAACAAATGAAACTTTATCTTTTGCTTCATTTGGAATAGGGAAGAAAAATAAAATTCAAATTCATTAAGGCTAATTTACATTGTTGTCAAGGTTTAAGTTTCAGCATTAATCAAACCATTATACTAGACATAAATGGAACTTGCTCCCAGAAAATTATAATGTATAATTTTTCAATTAACTTTCCCAGTCTCAGTGTCCTATGTTAACACTGATAATCAAAAAAGTATAATGAGCACACTGACTCAGAAATCAAAATACAAATTTCTAAATTCCATTACATAGGGCTGGGATTGTGGCTCAGCGGTAGATCGATCTACCGCTGCCTAGCAAGGGCAGACCCAGGTTCAATCCTCAGCACCACATACAAATAAAGGCATTGTGTTGTGTCCATCTACACCTAAAAAATAAATGTTTTTAAAAAATTCCAGTACACAAATATCAAATCCAAAAGGAAGGAATTTATACATCATACATATACACAGACACATAAGGTATATGTACTTATATTAAAATATGTATTTCCATAGTACCTCCTATATATCAGGGAGCATGGTTTTCATGTGTGTGTCTATCTCATTTAATTCTTCTACAAACCCTTGAGGTAAGTATTAGTTTTATAAGTGAGGACTGAGAAACAAGATGTTTTAGAGCTCAATCCTAAAATCTCAAATTTTTAGACTTAATCCAAATCAATCTGTTTCCAAATTCCATCTTCATAATGTTAAAGAGAACACTCTATGTTTGTTGAATTAAAACTTTAAAAATTAGGTCTAGATACATTTGCTGAAATTAAAACACATAACATGATGGTCTTAGCCTTTCCTGGCTTCGAATTCTGAGAGATGCTGCAATTTCCTACAAGTACTCAAAATTACATCAGAAAGAGTTCATCTGAACATCTTTATGAATATGGTAGAAGTGGTACAAAAGCAAGATAAAAACACCCAGGAAATTATATGGCCTCAAGCCCTCCACTTAGAAAACAATAATTCCCTAATAGATGAACAATTCAACTGTTAATACAGGTAAATTAACTTTCTAGAGATAGGCTTGTTTCTTCATATCAATTTTAGCATGGCAATCATAACTCCTGGACTAAATATTTGAATTTTAAAAGTCTAGCCCAGGGGATTGGGGTTGTAGCTCAGTAGTAGAGCACTTGCCTAGCATGTGTGAGGCACTGGATTCGAATCTGAGCACCACATATAAATAAATAAAGATACACTGACAACTAAAAATATATTCTAAAAAAGTCTAGCACAGGATATTTTATGCAAGTAACAGTTAAGTAATTTAAATACTTGGATTGAAGATTGTGTGCTATTCATTGTTCCAGGACTGAATTAATTGCTGTTCTCATATAGGAGACCCAAAACAATTCAGTTTGTTATGCTAGCCCTGTGAGCCAAAATTTATGCCCAAGAACAAAAAGATCATAGAGTCCTGTTCCTCACTATTATTTTAGATTCATGCCCAAGTAAGTCTAGTTTTCTACTGATCATTACCACCATAAAGCATCTATACATAACTTAGGAGTCAATGGACAAGAACTTCAGAACAGTTTACAAACTAATTGTGCAAGGCAGGTTAGAAATTAATTTATTTGGTCTCAACATGCCCTGATTGAATGGAATGCAGAGGAACTAAATGACACAAGAAAGGAAAAGAAAGGTAAACAGCAATTGGAAGTAGCAGGTACTTTCTCAAGAAACTTATTTCTGGTGTGTGGTGTGTGTGTGTGTGTGTGTGTGTGTGTGTGTGTGTGAGAGAGAGAGAGAGAGAGAGAGAGAGAGAGAGAGAGAGAGAGAGAGAGAGAGAACGCGCATACACACACACACACACACACACACACACACGCATACTGGATTACACTGTAAGATACATTTCCTTCAAAGAGTTCCAATAATAAGTGTTTAGAAGTTGCTATTCTAGAAGATAACACATGTGCAAAGGTTAGTGAACTTTAAATTTATGTGAAAAAAAATAGCATAAATGCATAGATCCTATGGACAAGAGGCAAAGGCAAGAGCCAAGACTAAGAGAACTTTTCTTTACAATATGAGTGACTTGTGAAATACACAAAAACTACCTTTTTATTAACTGACCTGTTAAATTTGTATACAGGCAATTTTAGTGGAGGAAGATGCCCGTTTAAAAAAGATCTTCCTCTTTTCTCTCCCCACTCAAGTTGACTTCAGCCTTTCCAACAGCACCTATCTATCAGCTGTATCTTTCATAGTCAACCGGTATTGGAGGTAATTCTATTTTCAGTGCCTATTATTTGATATCTGGAAGATGTTCAAAACCTGTTTGCAAAATAAAATTCTTACCAAACTGCCTGAGAAATAATCATGAGATATCAATGCTTTCTGCTCTGAAAATTTTCTTCCTTTTCCTCCTATTAAAATAGAAATAGCTGAGAGGGGATTTCTAAGATGTCTATTTCAATTTCCCCCTTAGAACTTGAGAGCTCCACTAGGGTGAGGTGGACTGGTACAAAGGATCTGGGGAAGACACCTTTTAAACTACCAACAACGAGAAGAATGTTGCTCATCAAATTTTCAGATGATGTAGACTGGGGAGAATAGTTAATTTGAAAGATAAAAATCTAGATTCTTAAATAATCTCCACAGGACAAACATCAATTCAACTATACTTGATACAAACATGAATATAAATATGAAGTTCAGAAAAAAAATCAACTACTTAAGTACATGATAGAGGGGAAACACCAGGGCTATTAGCAATTAACATAAAAACTCTTTTGAAAAGGCTTTATCATCTCAGGCTTGAGGTTCAACTTAATATAATTAAAGTGACTGCTATGATTTAGATATGGTTTGTCTTCCAAGGGTTTGTGTATTGTGAGCTTGGCCCCCAATGTGGCCTGTAAAGAGGTGGTGGGTCCTTTAAGAGGTGGGGCTTAGTGGGAGATAAGTAGATCACTAGTGATTGTTATGGTTTAGACATGAGGTAGCCTCCAAAAGTTCATGTGTGAGAAAATACAAGAAGGTTTAGAGGTAAAATGATTGGGTTATGAAAGCCTTAATCCAGTCATTGAATTAATACCCTGAGAGGGATTAACTTGGTGATAACCTGATAACGGAAGGCAGGTAGGGTATGGCTGGAGGATATAGGTCATTTGGGGGGCATGCCTTTGGGGTATGTATTTTGTTTCTGGCAAGTGGAATCTGTCTCCCTCTCCCCCTCCCTGTACCTCTGCCTCTGCCTCTCTCCTTCTTGGTGTGGTGTCCTGAGCCACTTTCCTCTGCCACACTCCTCCACTATGAGGTCTGGCCTCATCTCTGGCCCCAAGGAATGAAGTCACCATCTATGGACGGATACCTCTGAAATCAAGAGCCCCCAAATAAACTTTTCCTCCTGTAATTGTTCTTGGCAGGTCTTTTGTTCCCAGTAGCAAAAACAGCTGACTGAAACAGGGATGCTGCCCTTGGAAGGGATTAAGGTAGTTCTCCTGGAACCTTGGTGAGTTCTCAAGAGAGGGTTGCTATAAAAGAGCAAGAAAAGTCCCTCTCCATCACTCTCTGGCTTCCAGTCTCCCATATTAGATCTCCCTCTCACAATGACTCCCACCGTGATGCCATCTGCCATGATGTAGTAGAGCCAAGGGGGCCCTCACCACAGCCAAGCAGATGTTGGTGCCATCCTCTTGAACCTCCAAAACTGTGAGCTACATAAACTCACTGATTTACAAATATCCAACCTCGTATTTTTATAGCAATAGAAAACTAAGAAATACAGTGAGCACACATCCCTATGTACCCATACTATTTCTGGTTTATGTCTGTGGCCTGAGGTTGACAAATAATCATAACCCTTTTTACTCTAAAAAGTGTCCTGGTTTTGACAATAATTATATGCTCATTCCAAAATAATCTATGAGCATTGTGTTATAATGGCTTAAAACCTGATGCCACCACTTTAGGCTGGTTAATAGAACAATGGGATCTCAACCAGAACAAGAAACACACCTAGATAACTGGGCTCAATTGTGCATGGCATATTTTAAGCAGCACCTTAACATATTAGTCTGTATCCAGAGTTGAACAAACCAGAAAGCAAGAAATACGTCAGGTTTTTTTTTTTTTTTTTTTAAGAACAGTAGTAGGAACTAGGAAATGTTGTATGGCTGAGATAAAACAGTTCGATAACATTACTTCATATTGTTGAAAGTCTACAAGTAAAAGAGGAAAATTCTTTTCCCTATATTAATTCAGGGGAAAAAAAACAATTTTACTTCAAACTAAGAGAAAACTTAGCAACAACTGGAGGAAAATCCAAGAAAAATATTCCTAAAAAATAAACTTTTGTTCATCATGTTGTGACGAAGGCAGATGAGAAATGGTGCCCAACGGGTCTTGCATCAAGAAGGAGGTTTCTTCCAAATTCGCTTTTTTTTTTTTAATGAGAATTGTAGCAGAGGTGACGGGCATGAAAAGGGCAGAGTTCATGTCCTCCATTTACATAAAATTTCAGAACTTCTCACCTGCCTCAGCTGTATTTATCAAACTTTGGTTTGGTTTGACATCTCAGCATTACAGAAACCAGGAAATCCCTGTCCTGGACCCTTCAAGTTTTCTACTACTAAATGTCTGTCAGTACCAGGTTAAAATGCTCACACAGTGCATGCACTTTGTAAATAAGCATTATTATTACTTCCAACTTTACATTCCAGATGAGCAAATACAGTTGTGTTTATATCTTGGAGTTTCAGAAGCATGACGCTTTGTGGTATTTTGCCACTTAAGTATTTTAGTTTGGTAAGAAGTGCCCAAATGAAAAGAACATGAACAGAGAGCCAAAAGTGGAAGGCATGGAAACCAGGAAACACCTCCTTCCCCCAACACACACACACACATACACACACACACACACACACACACACACACATAGCATTATAATTAATAACTGAGTACAACGTGTCAAGCACAATGAAAGCTTTACTTAGATACATCGATTTCAAAGAATAATTTTGAGACAGGCATGGTTATCACTCCCATCATACAGACAGTGAAATTAGTATCTTAATGGTGCGGTTCTGTCCAAGGTCACAGAGCTAGCAAGTGGTAGAGCTAGGATTCACATGCAAATAAGTTGACTTCAGAGCTATGCTATTATACAGTACAGATGGAAAGGATACAACCCAGCTATTTTGTATGTTTGGAAGGTGGAGCAGTGAAATGTTGAAGAATTAAAATATGGAAGGAAAGGAGGGACTTCCAGGAAGCAGGGTGGACACAGAAGTAGGCGAAGGAGAGATAAGATAACAGAGTAGCTGAGACAGTAGGTGAGATGTGGGAACTACAGGAACAGCTGTGCCATTTTCTTCTTGCATTTTTTGTCTTCCTTTTATTCTTTGTTCTTTATTCTTTTTTCCTCCATAACTTTAAATTGTTGTTCTCTTCCACCATTCCTTAGGCTCTTCCTTTCATTACTACCTCTTTGTGGTTTTGTCACCTTTTCTGTTTTTCTTTATCATTTTCTTCCTTTAACAATCTTAGTTCACTCTGTCTCCAGTATTTCCTTGATTTGTTCTCTGAACTTTCTCTTTTCTTTTTTCTCTCCCTTTCCTGATTGTAAACTCCACCCCCCTCAAAAAAAATGTATTTCTTATTTTCTATGGATAAGATTATAGCTTTTATCTTTCAAATAAAACCATAAATGATTTGGATATTTTCTTAACCAAACTCAACTTAAAATTAAGTTTCAAAGACAAACATATATATCTAACAGAGGACTTGCATCCAGAAAAGTACTGATATAGCTCGATGACAGAAGACACAGTTCAACAAGACCTGAACAACCATTCATGGAAAAATGATATATGGATTGCTTTGGCTATTCTGGGTCTCTTATTTTTTCCAAATGAATTTCATGATTGCTTTTTCTAATTCTATGAAGAATGTCATTGGGGATTTTAATAGGAATTGCATCAAATCTGTAATAACAGTTTTGGTAATATGGCCATTTTGACAATATTAATTCTGCCTATCCAGGAGCAACGGGAGGTCTTACCATTTTCTAAGGTCTTCTTCAATTTCTTTCTTTAGTGTTCTGTAGTTTTCACTGTAGAGGTCTTTCACCTCTTTAGTCGTTTGATTCCCCAGTAATTTTTTTTTTTAGGTTATTGTGAATGGGGTAGTTTTCCTAATTTCCTTTTCAGTAAATTCATCACTGATGTATAGGAACACATTTTCAAAAGAAGCCAATCCCAAAAAACCAAAGCCAAATGTTTTCTCTGATATGCAGATGCTAATTCACAATTAAGGCAGGGGTGGGGGAGAACAGTTACTTTAGATTAGGTAGAGGGAAGTGAGGGGAGGGGAGGGGGGACAGGGGTAGGGAAAATAGTAGAATGAATCTCACATTAGTACCCTATGTACATATGACTACACAACTGGTGGGATTCTACATCATGTACAATCAGAAGAATGAGAAATTATACTCCATTTATGTGTGGTGTATCAAACTGCATTCTACTGTTATGTATAACGAATTAGAACAAATTTTAAAAAAGATAAGCAACAGGAAAAAATGATATATGGATAGCCAACAAGAAATGAAATGATACTCAGTGTCATTGATCAGTAGAAAAATGAAATTAAAGCACTTGTGTACTGTTACACATCCAACAGAATGGCCAAAATCAAAAAGAATGACAAAGCCATGTGTGGATGTAGATCTGAAATAGCTGCGACCCTCAGACATTGGTGGTATAAATACAGAATGGTACAGCTACTTGGGAAAACATTTTGGTAGTTTCTTAAAAAGTTAAAAATACACTTACATAACCCAGTAATCCCAATCTAAGGTATGGACCTAAGAAAACTAAAACTTACATATATATGTATGTGAATATATATATATATATGTATATATATATATAATATATATATATATACATATATATATATATATATGTATAGAGATATATGCACACACACACACACACACACATATATATATATACAAAACCTTGTATGCAAATATTCATCAGCATTCTTCAAAACAGCCAAAAGAGCAGGTGAGGAAAACAACCTGAATATCTGATTTCAAATGTAGGAGTATATCCAAAAAATGGAATACCACTTGGCCAAAAAGAAAAAGAACTACATGAATAAGTCTTAAAACTTAAAAAGAAGCCAGACACAGACTATATACCATACAATGCCATTTATATGGAATTCTTAAAAAGGCGAAACTATAGCATCCAATAAAAAAAGTCAGTGCTACCTGGAACTTGTGAATAGGAAGAAACAGTTTGGATCAATAGAAAAGTGATTATAGTGTAGAGTGCATCACTATATGTACTTACTAAAACTTGTTGAACTAATCACTTAAAATAAGTGGATTTTATAGTATATAAATTATTGTACAATTAAACTGAGAAGTCATTGCCATATTTGTACATGGCCCTCAATTGCTTACATATTTTTGGATTCTTAAGATAAAAGATAATCTTTAAAGACATAAGAAGAATCTGTTTCAGTTGTGTGGCTGAGGTTTGGGGATATGGGAAGGGAAACACAGGGTGACTTTTTTTGCTACATCACAGGATCGAGCTGACTTCCCTAGTGTGGTAGCTCTTTAAAATATTTGATGATTCACTGATAAGACACACCCAGGGGTGCAGCAAGTAAATCTGGCTAAATGTAGTGAGATAAATTTTCCTAAACACAGTATGAAGTGAAATTGGAGCTTAATCCACAATTTAATTTTCATTTGGAGAAAAGAATACCCTGCAATACCTTGTCACATCTCAAAGGAAGAGGTCAACAAATGGGAGGGGGGTGAGGGAGTGCAAAAAGACTTGCAGAGAGATGAGACTACCTGAGCATCAAGAACCACGGACAGACCATGTGAACATCAAGATTACTGACCACACTGGATTAAAACACGACAAATAAATTAAAATCCCTGAGTTCATAATTATTTTAAAAAACACGTATTGGTCACCTTTGTATTTTAAAGTAGCAACTCTTTACTCTAAACTAGTAGATGAAAGGAAATAAACACTAAAGCAGATAAAGACATGAGATGGGAGGGAAAGGGAGAGATAAGGGAAATTGCATGGAAACGAAGGGAGACCCTCATTGCTATACAAAATTACATATAAGAGGTTGTGAGGGGAATGGGAAAATAAACAAGGAGAGAAATGAATTACAGTAGATGGGGTAGAGAGGGAAGATGGGAGGGGAGGGGAGGGGGGATAGTAGGGGGATAGGAAAGGTAGTAGAATACAACAGTTACTAATATGGCAGTATGTAAAAATGTGGATGTGTAACCGATGTGATTCTGCAATCTGCATTTGGGGTAAAAATTGGGAGTTCATAACCCACTTCAATCTAATGTATGAAATATGATATGTCAAGAGCTTTGTAATGTTGCGAACAACCAATAAAGTCCCAAGTCAGTTGACTTTAAAAAAAAAAAAAAAGAAAGTAGATGAACACGAACACAAATGATGTCTTGATACATTACAAAGTGGAAAAAAGCAATCGGCGCAACACTGAATAATGTGATCCCAGTGTTACAAAACTCACAAATCTATATGAGCTTTTATAGGCTTGATTAAAAACTCTAAGGAGAAAAATTACCAAAAGTGGTTAACCTTGAGGAAGAGAAATGGATGTTGTGAAAGAGAAAAGATGATTTTGGCTTTGTACATTTTACTGCTTTTGTTAAAAAAAAAAAAAAGTAATAAATTTATAAACAAAAACTCTCATTTTCCAGGAACAAAAATCAAATTCATTATGGGCTATATATTAAGGCCCTGTAATGGTGCTACGTTCGTTCCTGGATGAGGCCCAGATTTGTCCTTATAATGGAAAGCATATAATAAAGTTTCAAAAGATATAAATAGCAAGTGAATACTTTAACATACATTGCTGTTTCTCTCTCTCTCTCTCTCTCTCTCTCTCTCTCTCTCTCTCTCTCTCAGGAAAAACACCAGAGAAGGAGAACAAGTCATGATGACGCTACTGATACCATTGTCACCAAATTATTTTAAAATCACACTTACAAAAGGTTGATTTAATTATCTACATCGTTTATTCCACACTTGTTCTTTTCCAAGGAACTCTGCAATTAAGTGGCACCCCATTAATCGTACAAGAAAACAATGTGAAAGGGCTGGGATTGTGGCTCCCCTAACATGTGTGAGGACCTGGGTTCAATCCTCAGCACCACATATAAATAAATAAAATAAAGGTATTGTGTCCACCTACAACTAACATATAAAATTTATGAAAAGAAAGAAAACAACATGAAGGGCTGAGAGTAGAGCTTAATGGCAGAGCACTTGCTGAGCATGCAAGTGAGTCCACCCACAGCATACCCTGCCCCCTACAAAGACTCATAAAGGCATTCACCAGGAGAAGTGGAGAATATAATTTCAAATATTCTCATATGCTGGCCGAATGGAAAAGAATGAATTCCACAACAATTTATAAGTGCTATTAATTCCTACCTCCTTTACTAGTTGGATACAAGCCATGATCTCAGGTTTGCTTTGTTTTGTTTTAAATTGACCAATAAAAATGATTTTTATTTATATAGCATAAAGTTTAATAATTGTATACATTGTGGAATGGCTAAATCAAGCTAATTAACGTATCCATTATCTCAGCCATTTGTGTGTGTGTATGTGTGTGTGGTGATAATATCTACCTTTTTAGCAATTTTCAAGTATATAATGCATTGTTATTAACTATAGCAATCATGTTGTACAATAGGTCTCTTGAACTACTAATTCTAACTGAAATTTTATATTCACTAGTTTTATACATACATATGCATCCAGTCTTTCCATGTGGTAACTGTACACAGTGAGTTTCAGGCAGGCATGAGCTAAACTGCTTGGTTAAACCAAAGAGGAAGCCGGGCATAGTGGCATGCTCTTGTAATCCCAGCAACTCAGGAGGCTGACACCGGAGGATAGAGAGACCAAAGCCAGCCTCATCAGATTAGTGAGAAACTTAGCAACTCAGTGAGATGTTCTTCGGCATTTTTTAAAATTCTGATTCATGATACAATATAGATAATCCTTGAAAATATTATCTAAGTGAAAGAAGACGGTCTCAAAATAGCACATATTGAATGTTTCCATTAAATGAAGTGTCCAGAATAAGCAAACCCATAGAGGTACACAGTACATTACTGGTTGCCAAGGATGGCAGAAGAGGGAAATGGAGTGATGGCTAATGGCTGTATCTTTTGGCAGGGGATAAAAATGTTCTGGAATTAGAGAGTAGTGATGATTGCACAAATTTGCAAATACACTAAAAACAACTAAATTGCATATCTGAGATGGTGAATGTTATGGTATGTGAATTGACTTATAAGTCAATAAAAAAAACTGTTTAAAAAAAGAGGGTGGCATGGTTTCACTTATACGAAGTTTGAAAACTGAAACTCATTGATGGTAATAAGGGTAAAGATAGCAGCTACTTTTAGCAGAAGAACCTCTGGGGGGCTGGAAATGTTCTACATATCTGAATAAAAGTGGTGGCCACCTGAATAAATATTCAAAGACACATACATGCACATACATATATAAATTTATCAAATTTATACTTAATATACTTGAGTTTACACTTAAGATTTATGTGTTTTAATGTATGTAAGTTAAGTTTTCTTCAGCAGCTATTTTAGGAAAAAAACTTTTTTTAGAAAATCCATAGCATGGTGCCCTTCAACAGATGAATGGAAAAGAGAATGTAGTATATACACACACTATGGACTATTACTCAGCAATAAAGAAAAATGAAACAATGGCATTTGCCAGTACATGGATGGAACTGGAGAATATCATGCTAACTGAAATACGCCAGTCCCCAAAAGACAAAGGTCAAATGTTCTTTCAGATATGAAACAAGGAAAGGTAGGAAGGGGAGGTACAGAAGTTCATTGCATTAGACAAAAGGGAATGAAGGGAAGGGAAGGAGATGAGAATAGGAAAGAAACTAGAATAAATCAGACATAGTTTCCTATGTTCATATATGAACACATGACCAGTGTAACTCCCCATTATGCTCAACCACAAGAATGGGATCCTAGTTAGAATAAGTTATACTCCATGTATGCATAATATGTCAAAATACACCCTACTGTCATGTATATCTAAAAATAACAAATAAATTTTAAAAAGAAAATTCATGGCATTATGATGAGAATCAAGAATGTCATTGGTAGGCTGGAGTTGTGGCTCCGTGGTAGAATGCTTGCTTGGCATGTGTGAGGCCCTGGGTTCAATCCTCAGCACTGCATATAAATAAATAAATAAATAAATAAACAAACAAACAAATAAATAAATAAATAAATCCATTGACAACTAAAAATTTTTTTTTAATTTTTTTTAAAAAGATGTCATTGGTATCTAGCACTTAGATCCACTCCACGATGCAATTTTATCCAACCATTTGCCTCAACTAAAAGCCCTAAAATCATCTTTGATTCACCTCTTATATATCTCATGTCCAAAATAATAAAACCCCTATAGATTTTACCTTTAAGATACACATAGCTTCTGATTTACCAACCCATAAACCTGATCTAAATCACCATATTTCTCTCCTGGCTATCATCACAGTCCCCTAACAAGTCCCCTGTTCCTGCCCTAGTCCCTGACCATCAGCACTCCACTTACCAGGTGGAATGTGCCTGTTAAGACACAAGTTGGGGCCTCTGGGCCTCTGCTCACAACCCTCCAATAGCTCCACCTCACCAAGAGCAAAAAGCAAAGGCCCCAGGGGCCTACGAGGCCCTGCCTAAGCTGCCGTGGGCCCCTGCATCCCCCAGACACCTTGCTGGCCTCACCTGCCACACCTGGCCCCTCACTAGCTCCACCCAGCCACAGCAGTCCACTTGCTATTACTGCAACCTATCCAGGGCACCCCTCCTTTAGCACCTTTGCCCTTGATGGTCTGTCCACCTCTGGCTGTTCTCTAGGATATCTGTTCTGTCTCCCACTTTAGGCCTATCCTCAAATATCCACAGGGCCTTCCCTGGCAGTGCAAAAACAGCAGCCCTATCCAGCCAGCACTCTGATTACTCTGATTTATTTTTCTTCATAGTCTCTCTCCATCTAATAAATGTGTGGTTCTTAGTAGGTGTTCAATGAATGGTTTTCTGTCTGAATGAAAATATACATGAATAAATGAATGAATGAATATAAATAAAAGAAATGAATAAAGGTTACACTAATTCTTGAATGCAGAATAAAACCCCACAACCATCAGTAAATCTGATTTTTCTGTATATACAGGTTATTTTTATCATAAACAGGTAGTAGAGTTACAGTAGCCTATACTTCAATTGGATTCTATCAGATTTGCCTAAAAAGAAAAAATTATAAAGCAAAGGGAATATGCAGTTTTTCTCAACTGTCTTACCATCTACAGGGCTTTATTAAGAAAATATTGACTTTAAGATTTGAAAAGGAAAGGGTGAATATGAAGGAAAATAATTTTGCAGGCAAACTGTTACTCATTTATAGAATCTCGGAAGTTTTCTGTTCAAAGTTAGGTGAATGATGGACAGTGCGACTTCTTTCAGGTGTAATGTTTTGCAAGAGAGAGAAATATTTCCCAGGTACCAACAGTACAAATGTTCTCAAGGGTCATTGAGGCCTATCCTGCCCACAGATTAGCAACGGCTTTGCCAGAACCAGCTTTGATGTTATCCAGAAATGACGAACAACAGACCTCCTGAGCTCCTGGCAGGCCAGATGAAAACACAAGAACATAAAGGAGCCCTGGTGCTTCTTTCCTTTTATCCTTGAACAAACACAGACATAAAGCAGATGTGACCTCACTAAATATGAGCTGGTTCAACTGATGTGCAGTTTTTACTGCACTTCTAATGATTATACATTGTCATGTCCCCACTCTTTGTGACTGAATCCAGGCGAAGGACTAAAGCAACCCTCTGCACCACGGACATAAAAGTTTATTTGAGACATAAATTCTGGCTACTCTAACAATCTGGTAAATTGTACGGGATTATTTTTCAATAGCTCAAACTGCAAAGTTGTACCATCTGCTCAATAGAAAAATTGCTCCCAACATAGCTAACTTTTGTTGTTTGAAGAAGCACCCTTGAACGCCTTCCCAGAAGCATAGTCTCAAGAAAGAAAAAGAAATTCCTTAACAAAATCCTCAATTACAGAAGGCATAGATGTAGGTAGATCAAAATTCAACCAAGCAAAATGTAAGAATATTTGGTCTTGGGAGAGAGAGAAAGAGAGAAGTGTGGTCATAATGTCCTTCTTATAGAACATGATTATCAGAAAGCATTTACATGGTTCTGCCTAACATAAAAAAAAAAAAGTTATGCCAGAGTAGTTTCTCATTTGCAACTCAAATTTTAGTCTCATTACTGAACAGAGAGACTGTAGATATTCAATAAATTCCATTTTGATTGAAATTTAATTCTAAACTATGAGTCTCATTCTTCCATGAAGACTTCCCAACTCATAAGAAACTACTTCTCAGACCCCTATAATATATACTAGTCAACACAGATTATTAACTGTTTCTGTTGTTCTTTACTTATTTTTGCATAGATTCTTATCTCTACAACTTGACCGTGAGTGCCTCAAATTCAAAAACTACACTTAAATTTCTTCTGAGTAACCCAACAGTACCTCACCAGGGGGATACAAAGTGTATTAAATATGAAACATCATGCCAAGTAAGCACAAACAGCTTGATATATAAGATTCCCACAACACACACACAAACACACACAGACTCCCACATGGCTCTTCCTAAGCTGCTTCTTTAAAGGCCAATAAAGTATGCATGCAAATGAGGTGAACCTGGAGAATGAGCCCATTCTGTTCCGCCCCATGTCCCACATTCCCCAAGCTCAGGAAAGACAGGGCTAGTGTTTTCTGTGGTGCTCGGAAGCACTGGATATGAGTCTGAATAGGAAATGAGAAGGAACAACCTAACAATTTACCACCAAACATGTAATTCCCACAAACTGCTGCTGGGCCCTAACTCACTATGGCGTGACTCCTTGGATATGGGGGTCTTAATTTTTCAAAGGGATCTCTGGAGGATTTCATTACACACTCCTAACCACCCCTGGTTTGCTGAGAGCATCACAAACTTGTTTGGCAGTACTGCTATCTTCTTTATTCCAAAGCACACACGCTTCATCTACAACTCATTTATGCTCACCAATCAGATCTGTGTGAAGAAGAATAGAGGAGTATCAAGGTCATGGAGTCAAATTGGGTTATTTCAAAATAGTGCACTGTTTTCTATACTTGTTTTTCTCTTCAAAGAGTTCAAGTGTTTACTTATCAAGGTGGAGGGGTGTTATTTTGTAGATTCTTAATTAACTTGTGTCTAATTCCTTTCAAGGCTACATATAAGTTACTATAAAAGTGAACAAAAGGCTGGGGTTCTGGCTCAGCAGTAGAACGCTGGCCTAGCACATGTGTGGTGCTGGGTTCAATCCTTACCACCACATAAAAATAAATAAAATAAAGGTCTTGTGTCCAACTACAACTAAAAAAATAAAATTAAAAAAATAAAATAAAACTTTTTTAAAAAATGAGCAAAAACATGTTTCTAAACTCCCTTTCGGGTTGATCAAAATACTTTTTCTTGCTAAATATCCAAGTAATTCAAAACTAAGCAATTGACCAAGTCAGAGTCAAACTGTCTAAACAGGTCATCAGTCTTTCAGAGTGTTTCTACACTGATGAAACACCACTTGGTCAAAGGCCACATGGTTTTATTTGAGATTTTGAATTAGTACATAAAAATATACTCATTTAAAATTTCAAAGAAAAAACAAAATCATGAAGTTGGCCTGCCTGCTTGCTCTTCCCTCCCTCCCTCCCTCCCTCCCTCCCTCTCTCCCACTTCTCTCCTTTTTTTTTTTTTTTTTGGTTTGTTTTTTGTTTGTTTGTTCTCAATGCTATAATTCACTATGCTACCAGCTCAGAGCTCTGAAAATACCCACAAGCACTGGAGACTTGTGCCCTCACTTTACTGGCATAGGGACTCCTTTTTTTTTTTTTATTGTCTATATACTCTTTTTTTTTAACCTTTATTTTATTTATTTAGTTTTATGTGGTGCTGAGGATTGAATCCATTGCCTCACATGTGCTAGGCGAGCGCTCTACCACTGAACTACAGCCCCAGCCACAGTATAGGGACTCTTGCAGTTCATGGTTCCTCAATGAAGCCATAATTCACTTTATAGGTTAGTCATCTGCGGGGAGCCACCCATGAATTACTTGAGGGTCTTCACTCATTATCGAGCACATGACTTCTATCTCTGCTCTACCAGGAAGACCTTTCTTGTAGCTCTGGAGTTGGGCGTAAAGGTTGGGAACAGGACAGCCCACCTCCTCCCTTATTTGGCAAAGAACATTCCAAGAAAAACCTTTGATGTTCCCCAATATAAATAAAGCAAGTGTGGGCTCCATTTTGCTCTTTTTAGTGTGGAAGCACGATCCCTAAGACCGGCAAGCCCATCCGACCCCCACTTTTAAAATTATTTTCTGTGTCCTGTGGTTTTTTTTAACGGCTCAACTTTCTTAGCTTTTATTCTGCAGCCAGCCCATTCCACCAAGAGGAACTCCATTCCCACAGGCCTTGTGGGAGTCATACACACAAACCAGGTGTGAATGACAAGAACCATACAGAACTACAACTTTCATAGACTTAAGTGAAATAAAAGTAATTTCATATAGTCCAACCCTAAAACATCTTTCACTCCTCTTTGCTTTGTGTTACTCATGCAAATGTTATAAAGTCCTATTCAAATTCCATAGGTCTTTCTGATTTATCTCTTGTTCTACTTTATAGCTCCCATTCTCCATTCACTAAATGTCTCTAAAGCTCATAACTTGTCACCTCTCAGCAGGACAACTGCAACTGTGCGCTCACCATCACTCATATCACCTTTCCCATCAAGTTCTGGGACCACTGGATCAGTTTTTGCTAACACTCCTTTTGACATATTTCTTTGTTCAAAAATTCTCCTACAATAAGTGCATATTTATTTATCTCTTCCTGGTTGTCCTACATCATGCCACCTCTCTCACGTCATTTCTTCATTGACTTTTCTTCATTGTTCTTCAACAGCTTCAGTGATCTAGACATGAAAAGCCCCTGCTTCAAACCCACAGCTTGTTCGTTCTTAAGTGACTTTAGTGGGCTATTCTATCATCTGAATAATTCTATCAATCTTCTATCAAAACTTCAAAACCCTGAAGAAACAGTTTCTCCAGAAAGTCTTCCTAATTGCTTTTGTACTATCTAAAATTATCACAAAGACATTATCCTTCCTCATAGTTTTGACAATTGCTCCTACCTAAATTTCAACATGTATAAATCATGAAATACTATATGGCATTCTAAATTACTGGTTCTTTCTGGAAATAAGTGATTAGTCACTGGGGAGACTGGCAAGCTAGAAGGAGCTTAAAATGCAAACTTCAGAATCCATCAGTCCCAAGCCTAAAAGTTAAAACAGAAATAAGTGAAACTTTAAAATGGAAGTATAAGGAGTATGAAGGGAAAAGGTAAACTCTGAGGAAATTCATAACTTTAAAGTACATGTCATATGAAACTAATTACTTGGATTTGGCTGTAAGATTTTATGTAGACCCCATTACCTGAAATTTTATACAAAACTATTAGCTTGGTTCCCTGCTACATTTTTATGGGTTACTGTTACCATTTCTGCTCTGCAGTTTGCAAGTCCACCATAGAAGCAGCAGGAAGAGGGTTGGGGTTGTAGCTCAGTGGTAAAGGTCTTCCCTAGCACATGTGAAGTTCTGGGTTTGATCCTCAGCACCACATAAAAGTAAATAAATAAAATAAAGGTATAATGTCCATCTACAACTAAAAATATTTTTTAAAAAATAAGAAGCTGAAGGAAGAAACTGAACTCATGTGGAGTTAGCATTGACTTTTAATATCCAAGTTGGAAAATTAAAAATGGACTGGGATCCAAAGCATCACTCAGACATATTACTCATAAATTTCTACAAGTAAGTTACTGCTTATTCCATAATGTAAAATGTCAAGCATTAGTGGGAATGTCTATTGTAATCATCTTTGAAGGTACAACTGGTTCTAGTGATCACACAATTTCTACCCCCATTTCTTTTTTTCCTAGGGAAACAATGAAATACTAATTTGTTCCAATATGTCATCACCTACTCTTGCTTCTTGAGAGGAAATAAAGACCACTGTTTTCAAGTGTTGTGCCAGGGTGGTAACATTTTGGGTATGGGCATCACGATCAAATATTATGTTCATTTTAGAAAACCAAGCCTACAGATCTCAAGAAATGCTATGGCTAACTCATCCATCTTTTTAATGGTATCAATTCTGGAAAATGTCATAAACGTAGTAATAAAGACCAAAAAAACATAATATTCCATTTTTTTAATATTTTTTAGTTTCAAGTGGACACAATATCTTTATTTTTATTTTTATGTGGTGCTGAGGATTGGAACCCAGTGACTCATGCATGCTAGGCGAACACCCACCACTGAGCCACAATCCTATCCCTAATATTCCATTTTTTAATTATGGCATTTGTCCTCTAAGACTTCTTAATTAATAATGTCAAATGGTATGCCTCAGGAACTCAGTTGTAGAACTTATTTGAAAGTGAAAAAAAAAGTGTATGCTTCACAAATCCTACAGGATTTTCTCTAGCACTGTTAGAAAAATCTTCACCATTGCTAATTTAGTTAATACTTACTTAGCATCCAACAGCTGTAAAAGCATGAAACTGACATTTTAAAAATTCCCAAGGAGAACCATTAGAACTAGAAAACCTTCTGCTCCTTCTAGAGTATCTGGGGAAAATAAGAAGACCTCTTCCTACTTGTCCTCACATCTCCAAGGGCATGTCGCATTCATGCCTACCACTGCCTCATTTCCTTAGAGACGGTAAGTCATGGGACTTGCTCTGCTGATTTATACCTCATCCACAGAGTCACCTCTAGGACATGTGATGCCAATGAGGCAGTCTCCATATAAGAGGTCTGCACCCTTCTATGCTTGATGAAGATTCAGTGATAGGATAAATGTGTTCTGTATTTCCAAACAGAGGTACCTTGAAGTGGTCAAAGAACCACTATGATTACACTGGGACAATAGGGGAAAACCAGGACTGTTCCAGGCAAAATGGTACATATATTATAACCAATGAGCTCATATAGATCCTCTCTCTATACATGAGACTTAAGAAGAAGGCCAGCAGAGAGAAGGCAATAAGCAAAGTCCTGAGGCATAAAAAAAAAAATAGAAATAAAAGAAGGGAAATGTTTATTATAAATGAACAGAAGTGAGATAGAGGAAAATAGAAAGACACTCCTAAGTGCAGGGAGTCGACAGCCAATATTTCAGACAGTATGCAAAAAACTTTAGGCATCTGGCGGGGCAGGGGAGGGAGCACGACTGTAATCCCAGAGGCTCAGGAGGTTGAGACAAGAGGATTGCAAGTTCAAAGCCAGCCTTAGCAATGGCGAGGCATTAAGCAACTTAGTGAAACCCTGTCTCTACAATACAAAACCCTGTCTCTAAAATACAAAATAGGGCTGGGGATGTGGCTCAGTGGTTGAGTGCCCTGACTTCAATTCCCCCAAAAAGAAAAGAACTTTAGGCATCTAGTTGCACCAAGTCTCCAAAGCAAACCTACAAGATAGATGTAACAGCCCCCAATTTACAAGTAAGTTAAATGAGGATTGCTACCCAAGATCATACAGCTAGCTAACACCTCTCAAGTGATTAAAAAAAAAAAAAAAAAAAAGTTGAGTCATCAAAATGGCAAAACACCAGGATAGTATGTTACAAAAAAGGTATGCACATTCTAAGTGAGTGCCTAAACAGCTTACTGGGATGTGGAAGAAAATTCTAGATGCTAAATTTACATTTATTTTATCCTCTACTTTAAACTCTTCATTTGTGTATATTCAATCATGTGTAGAGCAAAGTATTATATTAGTGTGTATGTGTATATATATAACTTATATACATATAATTAAAAAATAAGTATATATCTATTATCCTCACTTATTCATACCTACTTTTTTTCTGATGAGGCATATGACCAAAATATTGAAAGAACTACTGTCTAGAGTTCAGAATAGTACAAACTGAGGGGCAATTTATACAATCACTATAGCCATCAACAAGTCTAATCTCAAACTACCAGAAACAGTGCTGTAGCCATGAGGCCCGGGTGATGGTGGCCAAAACTGATTCCTGTTTTTCCTCTTATCTATGAATTCTGACAATAAATTCCAATCAACTCGAGTCAACTGAACTTGAAATGTCAAAAAAAAAATTGAAGCAGACGTAACTCTTCTATGTTCACTTATGAATACACCAACAGTGAAACTCCACATCATGTACAACCACAAGAATGGTATCGTAATTCAAATAAGTTATACTCCATGTATGTATAATATGCCAAAATATACTCTACTGTCATGTATATCTACAAAGAACAAAGAAAAAAGTATCACTTATACTGGAAGTTTCAAAGGAACTAAATTGATACTGCAGAATAACATGTCTTTAAACCCAAACATATTGTTTTTGCCACATGCAGAATCCCACAGAATCACACAGCTATATGCGTAGGGTCTTAAGTGATCAGTGTAGATATAAGATGAATAATTCACTTTGATGGGTTTAAAAATTTTTTACTTTTTAGAAATTATTAAAAAATTTCACAGTGGATATCTAAAAACTCATTTTAATTTTGACAGCCCTCTTTGTTTGCAAGAAAGTTCTTCCTGCTCATGTTAAGTTCCTCAGAGAGCTTGAACCTGGTTCTCCTATCACATCATCAGTTTACACAATGATTAGTTGGTTCTCATACTTTGCATAACTTTTTTATTTTTTATTTTTTGGTTATAAATGGACACAATACCTTTATCTTATTTATTTATTTTTTTAATTGATTTATTTTTTAGTTATGGTTGGACACAATGCCTTTATTTTATTTACGTATTTTTTCGTGATGCTGAGGATCAAACTGAGGGCCTCACACATGCCAGGCGAGCACTCTACCACTGAGCTACAAGCCCAGCCCCTTTGCATAACTTTTCAAGTACATGAAAACATTTCTTTAACTCAACTGTTATTCTTTCTCTGACTATCTGGTCCAAATACATATCAGGCTGATTTTACTGGACTCTTGGGAAGTACCCCCAAGGCAGAGTACTTAGAAAAATATCCTTGTTGGGATATGAAAGGTGTCTTCCAAAAGTGAGGTAGAGGTGGCTGCCAAGACTTTCCTATTTGAGGATTTCTAGAAATTCAAACACAATTCTAGAAATGGTAAGAATAATTGCTTAAGCACTAATTAAAATTCCAAGAGATAATAATTTGGTATTAATTAGAACTCCAAATTTTGATTTTTTTTTTTTAAGAAAACTGACCAAATTAACAACCCAGGATGAGTTCCTCTCCTCCTCCCCTGTCCCCACCTTGGGCTCCATCCTCCCTTCCTGCCTGATCTCTTACGCCATACACTGTCCCACCTTTCTCACTCTCCATCTCCCTACCTTGAATCGTCTTTATACCTTTACTAGACATAATACATAAAAGCATATTTAAGAAGTCATTTATTATACATTGATGACACTTTTCTAAGTTGTAAACAATTGTTTAACATAAAAATTTAGAAATACCAAAATACTACCTAGCACATAGAAGACACTTATGGATATCAATTCTTTCTTCACTTTGTTGAATGTTTTTGCCTCTCAATTGGCCGTAACCAGATTAACTTTGTCAAGATCGAAGCTCCTGATGGGAGTGGGAGGTGCCCAACCTTGACACTAGGCTTTCTCTATGACACAGTCTTGATAGCCATAATGAATTTGAAAACCTTCAACTTTGTATTGTTTCTGTTAAAAGATACAAGTGTAGTGTATAAAGCCTCTTATTTAGAACAGAGGATGATCAAGTCTTCACAGGTTAGACACTGGAAAAGAGAAGCTCCAGGTAGAACAGGATGTCTGACTCAGCAGCTAGACCCCTCCCCACCCCACCCCCCTCCCTGGAGTTTCGATTTCCACTGAGGTTGTTTCACCAAGTACTACCTACATACCCATTTCTCAGCAGTCTGTGGCTCCAGACCTACAACTGGGGACAGAAATGCGTAAAAGGCCCTTCTATAATCCTAGTTCAAATGAAATTAGTATTTTCTTATTAAATGCCACTGGAAAAATAAAAAATATTTACAAAATATAGTTTTTCAAACAAGAGATATGGATCCTCCATGGGCCACATGCAACTGGCCCCAGGTCTCCTCCATAACAGAGGTCAAGAAGCCAAATATAAACCTTCCAGTTTTCATGGGCCTTTTGCATCACTGGGACAGAAACAGTGTCATACAAATTTCTTAAAATTTTATCTCCAGTGTCTATCAAAGTATCTAAAATGAAAAAGTGTTCAATAACTATTGTATAAATAAATGAATGAAACACATACATGAATGCTAACCTATTAAAAGAAATACCCTCCCAAGTAGAGATACAAAATGGGCCATATCCATTACATGAACTAACTTACAGTAAGAATTTCCTTCTCTTAGGTACAAGACAGTTGTTCTTTCAAATTTCCCTTACAGGAATTTGCTGCATTTGAAACCAGATTCAAATAAAATTAGTTTTTTTTCCTTTGTCCAAGAAAATCAATCTTTAGTGGCAAGCCCAGGTATGTTCTAAATACATTATTCATTTTAGCACAGCATGGCTCATTTTCAAAGGAAGTGAAGGAGAGTTTGTAACTGCTGGTCTTCCCTTAACAGCTGCTATTTAAATTATGAGGCATTATTCTGTTGTAAATTATAACCTCACCTGAGGAAATTGCACTAGTTTTGCAAACACCAAGCAAATCTAGACAAATTAACTACAGGGTTACCAATAGATACTAGGAGATGGAATACACAAACTTACCAAAAAAGAATAACAGGATTCCTTCAAAGACTACAGAGTTACCAGAGGTGTTCGAGCAGAAATAAAGGAGGATGCAATACAAAAATAGTAGCTTTGGGCAAGATCATGAATAAGATATGTAACCTCCACATCAACTCTTCTAGAGCTGCCGGCAATTGATGATAATCCTAATCCTGAACCCAAGTAAAATCTGAACTAGAGAAATTACTAGAAACAAAGAATCAAAAGAATCAAACATAATCTGATAAAATTTAAAATGATGTTCAACATTTCATGGAAGAAAGGATTGGAGCTCAGAAAATGAAATCCCAGTTTGATGCTCTGACAGGAGAGCTAGAGAAAGTCTCCAAACCAAGGTCTCTCTGGCCTTCCCTGACCCCAGGCTCTCAATTCTCTTGGAGCCTTCTTCCCTTCCAGAGCACAGGAAGGGGCTTTCTCTGAAGTTCCCTTATTTACAGAAAGATCTGATCCATCTAAGAGTACACTTGCTTTCAATCCTTGTTATGGTTTGAATACGAGGTGTCCCCCCAAAGTTCCTGTTAATACAGAAATCGTCAGACATAAATGACTGGATTATGAGAGCTGTAAATCCATTGGTCCATCCTAGTTTGAATGACTGAGTGGTATCTGGGGGAGGTGAATTATCAGGGGCATGCCTTGGAAGGGCCTTTCTTCTGGAGGGCCCCCAGCCCTCTCCCTCTCTCTCTCTCTGCTTCCTGATCCCACCATGAATTGAGCAGTTTTCTTCACTGGGTCCTTCTCCCAGGATGTACTGCCTTACTTTGAGCCCAGAGCAATGGAGTCGACCAACTATGAACTGAGATCTCTGAAACCACGAGCCCCAAATAAGTTTCTCCTGCTCTAAGTTGTTCTTATTGAGTATTTTGATCACAGTAAAGCAAAAGCTAACCAAAATAATCCTCTTCCTGAAATTTTGCTGACTATGGAAGATGAAACTCATATCACAGAAGAAGAGATTGAAGATCAAAGGGTACGCCCAGAACTCGGGAAGTTGGTCCCAGGTCACTGTGTGTTTTTCAGGCCCATTCATTTCCTCCAAAAAATCATTTACTACTCCTCTAAAATTACCTATGTTCCTCATTTCCCCTTCCCCAACAAAGAGGGTATTTAAGCTTCAATCATATGGACATTTCTCTGAGGTTCATATTTTGCATAGCTCCCAGGTATATGTACACATTAGGAAATTCGTTGCGCTTTCCTCTTGTCAGCCATTTTTTTGTTATAGTGGTGTTAGCCATGGCCCTTTATAAAAAGCAGGAGAAGGAAAGAAGAAAACTATAATTATATATTAATATCTGTATCTCTGATTCCTTATAATATAGAGAATGGGGGTTGGGAAGATCTACTGTTACTGATCTCACCTTGTCAATTAATGTGCTAGTTGCTTTATGCAAATTGTTTTATTAAATTTCCAAATAGCCCCAGATGTCTATATCACCATCATTTTATAGTATATGTACTATAGCAAAAGAGAATTAAGTATCCTCTCAAAGCCACATTCCTAGTAAGTGGCAGAGCTAAGGTCTAGACACCAGTCTGACTCCACTGTACCCCAGTAAATTAAAGAGAAGTGCCCAGTAGACCAAAAAAGAACTGAATGCTGAAACTAGTTCCAGGGGAAAAGTAAGGCTAATGCCCTAAAGATAAAGAATCTACTCTATATAATGAGTTAACAGCTGTCCTGCATATCTAGAATAGACCAGTAACTTACTATCCTTTGGAGAACTAAAAAAAAATCTCTCAATTTATTGTCTGTATTCTATAGTAGATGAGAAATCCTGGTAATAAAAGCTTGGGGACAGTCTAATGTATTCCAAGGAAGAGTGTGAAAATACATGTCTCCTGAGACCCAGCAATGCTACTCATAGGAAAATCCCCTATTAGAATGGGCCTTGGTAGTCTGGTAAAGCTCACAAACCCTTTCTCAGAATAACTGTGTATTGCCTACATTCAAAACTGAAGACAATGGGACAAATCTCCAAGGTACTATGCACCAGGATGGCAGATCCAGTCTGCAGAGCCACCTCCTCGGATCTAGGCTTGGGCTGTGGACTCAAGATCAAGGACTACCCTAGTGCACTGAGGCTCAACCCCATGCACCCAGGCATCAAGCTAACCTACTTTCTAACCCAGGTACACAGCTAGCCTATCTAAGGACTCAATCAGCAAATCTGCCCAAGGAACCCACCAAACATTGAACCCAGAATCTCTGCACGATCTGAGTAATGAAGGACTTTCCATACCAAAACCACTTTACAGACTGGAATTGATATTTAATTCTTGAAATATACAAACATCAACACAAGGCTGCAGGGATCACAAATAATCAGGGAAACATAACACCACCAATACCTTCAAAGGAACAAAACAAAACACCTGTGAAACCAAAGAAATGGGGATCTATGACCTGCCTAAAAAATAATTCAGAATAATCTTCTTAAACTCAGTGAGCTACAAATGAAACAGATTAACAGCCAACTTCAGAAAAACATCATACAAACCAAATTCAACAAAGAGAATACAATGATAAAAGAATCAGACAGAAATTCTGGAGCTAAAGAACAGAGTGCCTTAACTGAAAGTTTCCATAAGCTTCAACTATATATTTAATCAAGTTATAGAATGTGAGCTCAAAGATAAATCATTTAAAATTAGTTTAGAAGAACAGAGAGGGGGAAAAGTTAAAAAAAAAAAAAAAGACTATAGGACACTATCAAGAAAACTACTATGGGCATCTTGTGAAACCAAAAGGATCAGAGAAATAAAAGGGGTCATAAAACTTACTTAAAGAAACAATCAACGTCAACTTTCCAAATTCAGAAGAGAAAAAAAATGAACATTTGGATTCACATATCCTAAAGAACCTCAAATAGATGAAAAGTAAAGAAATCTTCACTACAACACATTAAACGAAGTTCTCAAATGTCAGAGTGAAGTTTGAAAGCCACAACAGAAAAACAATTCATCACAAACAAGGAAACCTCCACATGATGATCAGATTTCTCAGGAGTTACCTTAGACCAGGAGAGAGTAGGAGAACTATTCAAGAAGTTGAAAGAACTGCTGACCAAAAACACAATACTCCATTTTACTTCAGAAATGAAGAACAGAATTGTGCCAGACAAATAAAAACTGTGGGAGTTCATCACCACTAGGCCTGCCTAACAAGAAATGCCAAAGGTATTTCTTCAATTTGAAATGAAAGAACACTAACACCATGAAAACATGTGAAAGTTTAAAACTTTCTGTACGGGTAAGAATATAGTCAATTCAGAACAGTCTGATATTGTAACAATGGCACATAAATTACTTTATTATTATTGTTATTTTTAGTTATCAACGGACCTTTATTTTACTTATTTATATGTGGTGCTGAGGATCGAACCCAGTACCTCACACGTGCGAGGCAAGCGCTCTGCCACTGAGCTACAGCTACAGCCCCCATAAATCACTTTTAACTCACTGAAGTTAAAAAGTGAACATATTTTAATAACTACAGTTACAGGGCTTGGGAGATAGCTCAGTGGTAAAGCACTTGCCTAGCATGCATGAGGCACTGGGTTCAATTTTTATCACCACACAAAAAATTTAATAAATAAAAAACAACAAAAAGATTTATATATTTATATATATATAAATGCATATATATACATATATACACACATATATATGTATATGTGTACATGTATATATATATAAAACTATAGCTACAATAATTTGTTAGTGGATACATAGTATATAAAAAAAGTACAACTCTGATATAAGGTGACTGACTCATAGTGGGGAAGGGAGAGGGAGCTTGGGAGGAATAGATGAACTCTAGATAGGGCAGAGGGGTGGGAGGGGATGGGAGGGAGCAGGGGGTTAGCAATGATGGTGAAATGTGATGGACATCATTATCCAAAGTACATGTATGAAGACATGAATTGGTGTGAACATACTTTCTATACAAACAGAGATATGAAAAATTGTGATCTATATGTGTAATATATAGAATGTGATGCAATCTGCTGTCATGTATTTTAAAAATAAAAGCAAATTAAATAAATAAATAAATAAATAAATAAAATTGGGAGTATCACTATAAAAAAAGTACAAATTGTTACAGTAACATAAAATGAGGGAGGAGCAGAGAAAGTATAGTGTTGATGTCATCAAAGTCACATTGTGGCTCAGTGGTAGAGCGCTTACCTAGCATGTGTGAGGCACTGTGTTCAAACCTCAACAGCACATATAAATAAATGAATAAAAGTCCAACTAAAAAAAAATTTTTTCAAAAATTACATTGTCGGAGCTGGAGTTGTAGCTCAGTGATAGATCTTTTGCCTAGCATATGTGAGGCAGTGGGTTCAACTATGAGTACCACATATAAATAAATTAATAAAATAAAGGTTCACCAATACACACACACAAATTTTTAAATTACATTGTTATCAACTTAAAATAGACTCTATTGATAAGCTCTATTTCTTAACCTGGCTGACAGGCATTCATGTAATTTTTGTTTATTTATTTTACAGTACTATTAGTGGGAAGCCTCTTCTCCACATTCATCACTTTTTTCTGATGGTGGAAACTTGAATGGTGAAAGTGGCAATTCTCCATTCCTTTTCTTACCTAGCCCTTTAGAAGTGAGGAAACTAATTGACTCCCTCAATGGTGCCTACATCTGGCCTTTAGGGTTTCACTTGACTGTGGCTTCAGAATGAGAACACTCATTTCACCCAAATTCCTGAAGCTAAATATAGCTCCATTATATAGTAAAATTTTGGTACTGATCATTTTCCCTTAGTGAAAAATAACAGGGCTGCTCTACTTCAAAACTTACCACCAAGCTACAGTAATTAACATGGTATGGTAGTGGTGAAAGAACAGAGAAATCAGTGGAACAGAATAAAAAGCCAAGAAATAGACTCACATAAATATGGTCAACTAATTTTTGATAAAGGAACAAAGGCTATATAATAAAGTAAAAACAGTCTCTCCAACAAATGTGCTAGAACAACTGGATATCAATATGCAAAAAAAAAATGAATCTGGACAAAAAACTTTCCATCACTCACAAAAATCACCTATAGTCGAGCACACTGGTACACTCCAGTAATTCCAGAGGATCAGGAGGCTGAGACAGGAAGATCATGAGTTCAAAGCCAGCCTGAGCAAAAGTGAGGTACTAAGCAACTCAGTGAGACCCTGTCTCTAAATAAAATACAAAATAGGGCTGGGGATGTGGCTCAGTGGTTAAGTGCTCCTGAGTTCAATCCCCAGTACCCCAAAAAAGAAATCACTTACAAATGGGTCATGATTCTAAATGTAAAATATGAAACTATAAACTCCTAGGAGACAAGAAGGGGGAAACCAGTATGTTCCTTGGGTTTGGCAATAATTTTTTAAATACAATATCAAAGGCATAATTCATGAAAGAAAGAATTGATAAAATGGCACCTGCATGTCTGACTTGGGTGGCTCTTACAGTGCCATCTGCTAGCTGGATGATGGCAGGTATATTATAAAGCAGGGCTAGTGGCACTTATGCAGCAGGAACAGGATGTTCCATCCCTATGTGTAACTATCTGCCGTGCCTTCTGTCTCTACACTGTCTCACTCACTCTCGCCGAGACTGCTGTCCAGGGTATCCCACCCAAGCCCTTTCCCAGCCAGCAGATGGCTGCTCTCAGCCAATGACTGCTTACTCAGACCCTGGTGCTTCCACTTGTCAGAAGGGCCAGCCTGATTTCCTCATCTGTGAAATAAGAATAAAGGACTTCTTGGAAAAGGGAGAGATCATTGATTAAATGGACTTCATAAAATTTAAAACTTCTGTTCTACAAAAGACGTATCAAAAAAGTGAGAGACACAAACTGGGAGAAAATAACTGCAGAAAACGTGTCTACTAAAGGACTATCAGATAATTAAACAATAAGAAAAAAAAAACAACCCGATTTTAAAATGGCCAAAAGGCCTGAACAGACACACTTCACAAAAGATATACAGATGGTAAATGGACTTATAAAAAGAGGCTCACAATCATATGTCATTAGGGAACTAAAAACTAAAAATTACAACAGCAATGAGATACCACTACGTGCCACCTAGAATAGCCAAAACTCAAAACACTAACACCAAATGCTGGCAAATATGTGGAGCAATAGGACTCTCATTTATTGCTGATGGGAATGCAAAATGGTAAACACAGTCTGGCTTTTCTTTACAAAACTACATATACTCTTAAATTACATAATCTGGCAATCAAGCTCTATGATATGGATCCAAATGAGTTGGAAAGTTATGTCCATACACAACCTGAGCTAGATTTTTATAGCAGTTTTATTCACAATTGCCAAAATTTGAAATTAATTAAAATGACCTTCAGTAGATAAATAAAGAAATAAACTCTGGTACATCCAGACAGTGGAATATTATTCTTTGAAAAGCAAAGAAAAAAATGTTTTCTTTTTCAGCATCAAAAAAGAAATGGGGGTGCTGGGGTTGTGGCTCAGTGGTAGAACGCTCGCCTAGCATGTGTAAAGTGCTGGGTTTGATCCTCAACACCATAAAAATAAATAAAGGTATTGTATTCCAACTACAACTAAAAAATAAATATTAAGAAAGAAATGGGCTGTAAAACCATTTTTTAAAACATGATGGAACCAAAAAGGCATTACATAAACTGAAAGCAGACAGTCTGAAAAAGCTACGTTGTGTAGGATACCAACTATGTGACATTTAAGGAAAACACAAAGCCATGGAGACAGAAATCATGGGTTTTCAGAGGTCAGGGGAGTGCATGACCAGGGAGAGCACAGAGAATTTTCAGAGCAGTGAAATTACTCTTGTGAATACTGGTGTATACAGGTCATACGTTTGTCAAGCTCCATAGAATGCACACCACCGAGAATGAACATTAATGTAAACTGTGAACTCTGGGTTATAATGATATGTCAATATAGTCTCATCAATTATAACAAACGTATCCCTCTGGTGCAGGATTTTGATAGTGGAAGAAGATATGTGCATGTGGGGGCAAGGAGTATATGGGAATTGTACTTTCTGTTTAATTTTGCTGTGACTCTAAAACTGCTATAAAAAAATTCATTTTAAAAAAAAGCAAGCCTATTTTTGAACTCTGCCCCTTTAGCTCTATATCTATAGCAATATAGTCTATATCCATATACTCAAAAACACAGATATACAAGTCATCAGACATAAATATATCCATTTCATACATTTTTAATGTATGCTTTATTTCATAATGAACGTTTTTTTAAAATAAGGCTATAGTGACTTGTGATAATTGAAATGAATTGGTAGCAATAGGGGAAAGTAGTTATAAAGTTAAAAAAAATTAAAGCAGAATATAAGTCTATTAAGGTTTGAGAGGGGCTTCAGACCAGCAAACTACCGTGGGAGGTCAGGCCTGGTGTCCCAGATCCACTCACACTGGACTGGGAGGACCCAAGGCTCACAGTAGGCCCAGGTTCATCCCTCCACCGGCAGACACCCACCAGAGCCCAGCCTCTGGCAAAGACTGCCCCTTCTGACCAGCAGACAACCTAGGGAGGTCAGGACCGGCCCAGATCCACTCACACCAACTTGCATAGGACCCAGGTCCAGAGTAGGTCCTAATTTGCCACCCCCCACCCCCAACCTGAGAGCCTAAACCCAACCCATTTCCATCTTGGGGCACTGCAGGCATTGCCATAGTCTTCCCCATGTAGTAGCCCTTACCTTTTTGACAACAGACAGGGCCTAGAAGCAGCTCCATCTCAGGGCAGACATCCCAAAGAGACTGTGAGGCCCACCCTTTCAACCCCATCTCTGTAAGACCTTGCTTCCATCTTGGGGCACCTCCACTATTATCTCAAGTTACCTCAGCTATTGCCACCACCATCTTTAGTTGCAGTAGCATACATTGAGGGACACCAGCAAGGTCTGGAAGCCCAACATCAAGGTGAGGTGCAGACAATCTGCACGGGTACTACAAGAATATAATGTAGAGTTGATGAAATGAAAGAGAAGGAGTCCAGAAGGTTCACAATTAAAATGATCTGTCAATTAAAGAATGACCTAAAGGAGCAAATACAGGCAAAAATTGATGACTCCAACAAACAGATAAAAGAGCAAATGCAGGTAGCAAACATTACTTTAAGAAAGAGATAGAGACTCTGGGGGAAAAAAACAGTCAGAAATCCTTCAAATCAAGGATACAATAAACCAAATAAAAAACTCAATAAAAAGCATAACCAACAGGCTTTTCTTCACTTGGAAGAAAGAATGTCAGATAATGAAGCAAAGTATACAATCTGGAAAATAAAGTTGATCACACAGTGAAAACAGTAAGAAACCATGAACAGAACATCCAAGAATTATGGGACAGCATTAAAAGACAAAATCTAAGAGTTATTGGGATAGAGGAAGGCACAAAGTTTCAAACCAAAGGAATGCACAATTTCTTCAATGAGATAATATCAGAAAATTTCCCAAGCATGAAGAATCAATTGGAAAACCAAATACAAGAGGCTTACAGGATACCAAATGTATAAAATTACAACAGATCTATACCAAGATACATTATAATGAAAATGCCTACCATACAGAGTAAGGATAGAATCTAAAATGCAGCAAGAGAGTGGAACAAGATCACATATAGGGGGAGATTTTTCAACCCTAACCCTAAAAGCTAGAAGATCATGGAATAACATATACCAAGTTCTGAAAGAAAATGGATGCCAACCAAGAATCTTGTATCCAACAAAACTAAGCTTTAGATTTGATGATTAAATAAAAACCTTCCATGATAAAAGTTAAAAGAATTTACAACTAGAAAGCCTGCACTACAGAACATCCTCAGCAAAATATTCCATGAAGAGGAAATGAAAATTAATGATGAAAATCAACAGAGGGAGGTATTACACTAAAGGGAAACCACGTCACATTAAATACCAAAAGGAAACAAAAAAATGGTTGGAAATAAAAATCATGTCTCAATAATAACCCTGAATGTTAATGGCCTAAACTCACCAACCAAAAGATATAGACTAGCAGATTGGATTAAAAAAAGAAAAAGACCCGACAATATGCTACCTCCAAGAGACTCTTCTTATAGGAAAAGACATCCACAGACTGGAGGTGAAAGGTTGGGAAAAATCATACCACTCACATGGACTGCGGAAGCAAGCAGGGGTTTCCATCCTCATATAAAATAAAGTAGACTTCAAGCTAACATCAATCAAAAGGGATAAAGAAGGACACTACATACTGCTCAAGGGAACTATACACCAACAAGACTTGATAATTATAAATATATATGCCCCAAACAATGGAGCATCTATGTTCATCAAACTCTTCTTAAGTTCAACAGTCAAATAGACCACAACATAATAATTCTGGGTGACTTTAACACACCTCCTTCACCACTGGATAGATCTTCCAAACAAAAGCTGAACAAAGAAACTATAGAACTCAATAATACAATCAATAACTTAGACTTAACTGACATATATGGAATATTTCATGCTTCAATGAGAGAATACACTTTCTTCCCTGCAGCACATGGATCCATCTCTAAAATAGACCATATAATATGCCACAAAGCAACTCGTAGCAAATATAAAAAAGTAGAGATACTATCCTGCATTCTATCAGATCATAATGGAATGAAATTAGAAATCAATGATAAAATAAGAAATAAAAGCTGCTCCAACCCCTGGAGACTAAGTAATATGCTACTGAATGAACAATGGTTTGCAGAAGACATCAAGGAGGAGATTTAAAAAATTAGAGGTGAATGAGAACACAGATACAACATATCGAAATCTCTGGGACACTATGAAAGCAGTTCTAAGAGGAAAGTTCATTGCATGGAGTTCATTCCTTCAAAGAAGAAAAAGTCAACAAATAAATGACTTAACACTACATCTCAAAGCCCTAGAAAAAGAAGAACAAATCTGCACCAAAAGCAGTAGTAGACAAGAAATAATTAAAATCAGAGCTGAAATCAATGAAACTGAAACAATTAAAAAATTGACAGAATAAAAAGTTGGTTCTTTGAAAAAAATAAATAAAATTGACAGACCCTTAGCCATGCTAATGAAGAGAAGAGAGAAAACTCCAATTACTAACATACTTGATGAAAAAGTAAGTATCACAACAGACACCACAGAAATACACAAAATAATTAGAAATTATTTCGATAACTGGTACTGCAATATAGTGGAAAATATCAAAGGAATCGACAAATTTCTAGAGTAATACAATTTGCCAAAATAGAACCAGGATGATATACACAATTTAAACATCAATTTCAAGCAATGAAAAAGAAGACGCCATGAGAAGTCTACCAACCAAGAAAAACCGAGGACCAGATGGATACACAGCCAAATTCTTCAAGACCTTTAAAGAAGAACTAATACCAATACTCTTAAATTTATTTCAGGAAATAGAAAAAGAGGAAGCACTTCCTAATTCATTCTATGAGGCCAATATCACCCTGATTCCAAAACCAGTCAAACACACATCAAAAAAAGAAAACTTCAGACCAATATTTCTAATGAACATAGATGCAAAAATTCTCAATAAAATTCTGGCAAATCAAATACAAAAACATATCAAAAAGATCATGCACCACAATCAAGTGGGATTCATCCCAGGGATGCAAGGTTGGTTCAACATACAGAAATCAATAAATGTAATTCATCACATCAATAGACTTAAAGATAAAAATCATATGATCATCTCAAGAGATGCAGAAAAGGCAGTTGACAAAATACAGCACTGCTTTATGTTCAAAATATAGAAAAACTAGGGAAGAACATATCTCAACATCATAAAGGCCATCTATGCTAAGCAACAGGCCAACATCATTCTAAATAGAGAAAAATTGAAGGCATTCCCTCGAAAAACTAGCACAAGACAGGGATGCCCTCTTTCACCACTTCTATTTAACACAGTTCTTGAAACACTGGCCAGAGCAACTGGATGACAGAAATTAAAGGGCTACACATAGGAAAAGAAGAACTCAAATTGGCACTATTTGCTGATGATATGATTCTATACCTAGAAGACCCTAAAAGTTCCACCAGAAAATTTCTAGAACTAGTAAATCAATTCAGCAAAGTAGCAGGATATAAAATCAACACCCATAAATCAAATGCATTTCTGTATATCAGTGACAAATCCTAAGAAAGGGAAATGAGGAAAACTACACCATTTAAAATAGCCTCAAAAAATAAAAATAAAATATTTGAGAATTGACTTAATGAAAGAGGTGAATGATCTATATAATGAAAATTACAGAAGCCTAAAGAAAGAAATCAAAGAAGACCTTAGAAGATGGAAAGATCTACCTTGCTCTTAGATAGGCAAAATTAATATTATCAAAATAACCATACTTCCAAAAGCACTATACAGATTTTATGCAATTCCAATCAAAATCCCAATGACATTCATCATAGAAATAGAAAGGGCAGTCATGAAATTCATCTGAAAAAATAAAAGAGACCCAGAACAGCTAAAGCAATCCTTAGCAGGAAGAGTGAAGCAGGTGGCATCACTATACCAGACTTTAAACTATACTATAGAGCAATAGTAACAGAATCAGCATGATATTGGCACCATAACAAACTGGTAGACAAATGGTACAGAATAGAGAATACAATTACTAACCCACAAGATTACAATTATATTATATTAGGCAAAGATGTCAAAAACATGCATTGGAGAAAAGATAGCCTCTTCAACAAATGGTGCTGGAAAAACTGGAAATCCACATGTAACAAAATGAAATTAAACCCCTATCTCTCACCATGCACAAAACTTAACTCAAAATGGATCAAGGACCTAGCAATAAAACTAGAGACCCTGCATCTAATAGAAGAAAATGTAGGCCTTAATCTCCATCATGTGGGATCAGGCCCCAACTTCCTTAATAAGATACCTTAGGCACAAAAATTAACATCAAGAAGCAATAAATGGAATGGATTCAAACTAAAAAGTTTTTCTCGGCAAAAGAAACAATCTGTGAGGTGAACAGATTGTGAGGTGAACATCTTGGGAGGAAATCTTTACCCCTCACATATAATATAGAGTACTAATCTTTACAGTATATAAAGAACTCAAAAAGCTAAGCACTAAAAAAACAAATAACTCAACACTTCTCAGAAGATGATATACAATCAATCAACAAATATATGAAAAAATGCTCATCATCTCTAGCAATTAGAGAAATGCAAATCAAAACTATTCTAAGCTATCATCTCACTCCAGTCAGAATGGCAGCTATTATGAAGACAAACAACAGTAAGTGTTGGCGAGGATGTGGGGAAAAGGTACACTCATATTTTGCTGGTGGGACTGCAAATTGGTGCAGCCAATAATGGAAAGCAGTATGGACATTCCTTGGAAAATTGGGAATGGAACCACCATTTGACCCAACTATCCCTCTCCTCGGACAATACCCAAAGGACTTAAAAACAGCATACTACAGGGACACAGCCACATCAATGTTTATAGCAGCACAATTCACAATAGCTAAACTGTGGAACCAACCTAGATGCCCTTCAGTAGATGAATGGATAAAAAAATAAATGTGGCATATATACACAATGGAATATTACTCAGCAATAAAAGAGACTAAAATCATGGCATTTGCAGGTAAATGGATGGAGTCAGAGAAGATAATGCTAAGTGAAGTTAGCCAATCCCAAAAAACCAAAGGCCAAATGTTTTCTCTGATATAAGGAGGCTGATTCATAGTGAGTAGGGAGGGGGAGCATGGGAGGAATAGATGAACACTAAATAGGGAAGAGAGGTGGGAGGGGAAGGGAGGAAGCATGGAGTTAGAAATGATGGTGGAATGTGATGGACATTATTATCCAAAGTACATGTATGAAGACATGAATTGGTATGAATATACTTTGTATACAGAGATATGGAAAATTGTGCTCTATATGTGTAATAAGAATTGTAATGCATTCCACTGTCATATAGAATATATAAATAAAAATTTAATTAAAATAAATAAATAGAAAAAAATTGAGAGGCATCAATAGAATTAGCATAAGCAGTGTTTTATTCAGCTTCTGATTGATTAATTGATTGATAGTTGTAGATGGACAGAATGCCTTTCTTTCTTTCTTTATTTTTTAATGTGGTGCTGCGGATCAAACCCATTGCCTCACGCATGCTAGGCAAGCACTCTACCACTGAGCTACAACCCCAACCCCTCAGTCAGCTTTTTTGTGCTGTGGCCAGAACACTCTCACCCATCTTTTATGTCAGGGTAAAAAGTAGAAAACTATGTCGTTTTCCTGGCTTTCATATCTATAAGCCCATAAGTAGAGATATCTGCCTTTAACTTAACAATACTGGTCAAATATATAAAAAGAAGACAAGGGCAATGAAGAAGTAGGAATTAAAGGCTTTCCAATGTTGTTGTTTTAAGTTAAATTATTAGTTACAGTCTGTTGCTTTTTGCTTTGTTTTTTACATTTGTCCACTAAACACTCATACTTTATTTCAAACATCACATTTTGGGTACCGGACTTTTTCTCTTATACAACCACATAACAGAACCTAACTCCAAATCTAACCACACAATCAATTTTATTTAACTACTTTCCTTCCAATATTTACCCACATCCAGGTATTTAATTATGTAGTTATAATCAGAGTTCAAGTTGCACAAGTGAACTTCTCACAACCATTAAATTCTGCTTCATGAAGCCTCCCTAAACAGAAGCAGGAGGACAAGTCTCCACAGCCCTATTTCTAAATAGAGCCGAGGCTTCTGTCCTGTAGAAATGCTAGTTTTAAAAAACAGTTTAAGCTCACTTAAATTCCAGAATAGGACACTCTGAATATTATCTTCCAGTTCCTCATGGTCCTTGAGAGCCTCTGGATATGGAAGGTTAACCACCTCCAAGTCATCTGATGGGGCGCGCGCGCACACACACACACACACACACACACACACACACACACACACACACACACACACTCATTGCCCCCGTCCTACAGGAAGACATTAGAGAAGTACCGAGATCAGTATGTTCCTAGTGATCCACCACATTCATTCATTTTTAGAGTGTAAATCTCACTTTTCAGAGGTGTTCAGCTTCAAAAGGGTAAGCAAGGCTGGAGGAGAACAAGGTGAATCCCTGTCATGGCAAACAGAGGCTGCCTCGCTAAATGTGAGAGCTGCTTTTGTTATTCACCTTATTCTTCAAAAGACAAAGAAAGTACCTACACCGCTTCCAAACATTTATAAAACAAACACTGCCACTTGCCAGCAATGTTTGCTTTCTTCTGAAATTGTGTGGTTACCTTGAAAACCACAAATTATAAACAAGGGCACCGGATCAGGGAAGATCATGAACCTGCGCACTCACTAAGTCAACACCTGGGAAAGCACGGCAGTTGACCTGGGCTTGAATACACAAGGTGCAGATCAATCTTTTGTGTAACTTGAAAAAGTTAATGATTGCTAAGCTTTAAGGAGATATTCCATAAGGACTTTCAGAAACAAAATTTCTGTGAACATTTTTAATATTCAGAAATGAGGAAAATAAGGTTCATCTGCCATAAACCATAGAAGCATAATCTTGACTCATGCATATTTCCACTTAAAATAATAAATGTGTATAACGCTTTTCTGCCCACTGAAGATACAAAGCATGTAAAAAATGAACCAATTTGACATTTCAATGTCATTCATATGCCTAACATAGTAAGATTAGAGGGGATAGGGAAATGGTTGACCTAAAAACAGCTACAATTTGATTCATTGGAAAGTAATTTGAGTGAGCCAAAGTTTCAATTCTGCAAACAGTCTATGCTTCTCACTATAATGTGTTCCTAGAAACGATGTTATTAAGTACATTTTCTATAGGAAATGCTATGGAATAAAATAATTGGGATTATTTCCCAATTAGAATATACAGTTGCTGGACAGAGAGGCACATACATCTGCAAATCTAGCTACTCAGGAGGCTGATGCAGGAGGATCACAAGTTCAAGGCCAGCCTAAGCTATTTGGTGAGACCCTATCTCAAAACAAACAATAGAAAAAAATACAGAGTCAATAATGAATGTAGCATAATGTAACATATAGCATGGGTAGAAATGCTATAATCCTCCATATCATTTAGAAGAGCAGCCTATAAAATTCATTAAAATGTACTTTATTATACAATCATAAGGATCATTTTTTTCCCTAGAAGTAGAATTGTACCAAATAAATATCTGAAGAGCTTACCAAAGACCTTCCTGTGAGGGCCCAGAGATGAATGAGGTCTTTCCCCACCTCCCCACACATTAAGCTTAAAGATAAAAATAAGTCACAGCAATGTAGGCTGTAGAGACTTGATCTTTTTACAGGGAAGTTGAAAGTTTATTTCCAAGTGAACTCAACTTCTAACTATCCCTTGAATCTGGAGTTGGCTAAATTCACCTCTCCTATCCCAGCCTTTTCCAGAAGAGCAAATAAATAGAGTTATGCGTTATGTCACCTTCTGAGTCTGAGGAGCCATCAGTAACTCATCCTCTTTACCATGAGAAGCATTCGTTGTGTGGATGCACTGCTGTGTGTTTTCTTACCTACCTGCCAGCTAAAGGAGATTTCCTCTATTTCCAGTTTTTGCTATAAATACTCTTTGTGTGAATTTAGGTTTCCATTATCCTTTGGTAAATGTTTAAGAGTGAGACTGCTGAGTCATATGGAGAAAGCGTCTAATAAACAGCCAACTCTTTTTCAAGGTGCTGTAGCACTTTGTGTACCAGAAGAAATGTATGAGGGTCCTCCTGGCTGATAAATTTGATAATGGACTTATCCACTGCTTTAAGGTAAAAACCAAATGTCTCAGCACAGCATATAAGGCTGTTAGGTATCAGGACCCTCCTCTCACCTCATCTCTGCCACCGTTCCACCACCTCCTAAGCTTTCAACATATCTTCAAAGCCACAACCACAAACCTATCATGCTAATTCACACCTCAGGGCCCCAACCAGTAATGTCTCTATCTCCTCAACCTCCTCCTCTTCACCTGGTTAATAATGCTGATTTCCCAGTTTACCTCCATTCTTCTTCTCAATCCCAAAGCCAATCACAATCTTCTTTGTGTTTCCATAGCACCTTGGATCTACAGGCAGTAGATAGTGGGTAAGGGTCTAGACTGCAATCACAGCTTTGCTTCCTCTTAGTTGTATGACTTTGGGCACGTTTCTGAGTCTCTCTTTCCCTTAGTTTCCTCATCTATAAAATAGGATATGATAAAAGAATGCTACCCCTCCCCGTATCCATCCTCTTCTTCCTTTGCATAGTTTGGCTGGCACTTGACCTGCCCCCAACCACCATGCTCCTCAGCCTCCTTGAAACAACACGGAGTATTAGTCTTCTATGGATGCTGTAACAACTCACCACAAAACTGATGGCTTTACACAACAGAAATGTATTCTATAGTAGTTACAGAGGCCAGATATCCAAAGTCAAGGTGATGGCAGGGCCATGTTCCCTCTGGAAGTTCTAGGAGAGAATGCTCTCTGGCCTCTCCCAGCTCTGGTGACACTAGGTGTTCTCCGATTTATGTCAGCAAAAATCCACCTCCACCTTCACATGGCCTTCCCCTCATGTTTGTTTCTCCTAAGAATATTTGTCATTGAATTTAGGGACCACCTGGATGATCTCTTCTTAAAATTCTTAATTATAACTGCAAAGACCCTTTTTCGAAATAAATTCACGCTCATAGGATCTGGTTTTTAGGATGTGGACATGTGTTTTATAGCACTGTCATTCAATCCAATATACCATATGCCTATGAGATATGGGTGGGAGTGATATATGAAATTTCAGGTATCTTCCTGAAAAAAGAATCCACTTTTCCTGGATTCATCTTACTTCTTTTCTACTGATTGGGAAATGGTGACTAATTAGAGCAACTTTGAAAGCCCTGTGTTGATAACAACACAAGGTGGTGCTGGATCACTCACATAGGAACTACTGAGTGAAAGAGAAATAAGTTTCTAATTTATTGGGCTTTGCTTTATTTTATTTTATTTGTGTGTGTGTGTGTGTGTGTGTGTGTGTGTTTTCTGTTTGTTTTCTGGATTTCTGTGATAGCATCTTGTATACAGAGATAATATTTTAAAAATAATATATGCTTTATAGGTTATATGATGATTAGATAGATTAATAAAATATAAAGCAGTTAGAACATTGTCTGACATATAGTAAGGACAAAATAAACATGAGTTATTAGCAGCAAGGGCAGTAAAGAACGTTTTGTCACATTCCATTATCATGAATTTACTTGTGTATCATTTGCAAAAGACTAAATGTACTGAGATAATGGCTTGGTGCTTTAATCTATATTATACTGAAAAGAATACCCAACATTCCATTCCTTTTTAAAGAATGCAGTGTAGCTTTGCACCGCAATTATTACCCTAAGAACTACTGTCATGAACAGGTGTATCTTGGGCCTGGGACATCTGTGTGTCCCTTCCCCTCAGGTACAAGTCTTTCAGGTCAAACACTATCTTAATTAAGAAGCTTTCCTCATCACTCAAAACAGGAAATTAAAATCTCCATCGTCTCATAATACCTTCACCATATCTTTTTATTTAACCCTTATCTCTTTCTACCTTGAGTTAAAATTATATATATATATGCACATCTTATCTCCCTCGTTAGATTATAAATTCCTTGAGAGCAGCTTTTATTTCTGACTCATCTGGAATGTAACAACTGGCCACACACTTCACTGCACACAGTGTACATTCAATAAACCTCTGCTGAATGAATCCAAAATCTTACAGGGTTCAATACCAATAGCTTCAAACAAGCCTACCTCCCACCTACTGATGGTGTGACCTTGAGCATATACTTCACTTTCCAAAAATTTACATTTGTAAAATGGGACTATTAGGATTAAATATGGTAACAAGAAAAAAATACCATCATAAGCAATAAAGGTGAAGAATTTGAATATGGGGGACTTTCTATTCTTGGAAAGAGTGGTCTTGGCTATTAGATTAACATGCTCACGGTAAAAAAAAAAAATATTTATACAGTGCTTACTAAGAATTTGGACAGCTAATTTCATACACAACATGAAAAAGGAGTTGTTGTTTTTTAACAAATGAGCTTGTAGCTCATGAAAGTGACCCATAGGTACATGAACGATAAGGGAAGGAGCCGAAGAGTTGTTCTTACCCACTAATCACCAAACCACGGGAATCACGTTTGTTAATTTTCTGCCCCTCGCTTCTTAAGAGAGAATTAAACCTCACAATCAAAGTCACAAATCAATAAAGTTCAGACATCATTCATATTTTAGATATATAGGTAATTTTGTGAATTATTATAAATTGTTTTGAAGAGCAAATTATGAGACATCCAAAAGTGATTCTCTTTTATCCCTCAAGAACCACTGTCCAATAGAGACTGAAATATTTTAAAGAACAAGCACTTTCACAACCCTGACTAGCTCAAAAGGAGAAGCAAAGAGGCAGGGCTATCGGTTTTCACCTCACCCTTCAATCCTTCTCCCAGAGAAGAGCAAACTTATTATCTAATTTCCACACCACTTTAGAGTTTAATAGTAGGGTATTAGCAGTAGAGGGTTATTATCCAATGACTTACAAACACCCAGGACCTACAGTGGTAGTAACATTCAACTGAAGAATTTTAAAGGTTTTTAATAAAAACCATGTAGTTGTTGGCTTGAAAACCCATAGCAAATTTCTTAAATTTTCTGAGCAGCAAATTACTACATCTGCAGTCTGGATTGTCTAAAACCTTCAAGTGAGTAAGGCAACTCTGCTGAGGATGTGGGCTGCAAATGTGGCCCCCAAAGCAACAAGGGTTCTCATCAGAATAAACTCAACTGTACTGTGTTTAGTTTCCTCTACCCTGCCTGGAGTTAAATTGGCAAACAGGAGCCTAACCAGAGACAAACAAGGCAGTCTGAAGATGACTGAAGAAATCCCAGAAGAATGTGTAGCTGGCAACAAATCAAAGAACTAAAAAAAGCTAAGACTGTAGAAGAAAAGACCTGTAGGAATATGATCAGTCTAAGCAAATATCCAAATGGCTATTGTTTGGAAGAAGGATTAGATTTCATCTATGGGCTTTATAGGACCAACAAGTAGAATTTACAGGAGGGCACAATTCAATAGATAGTATGGGCTAGTGGTTAAAAACAAACAAGTCTGGAGTCATAAAACTTGGTTTCAATCTCAGCTCGGCTACTAATGAGCTCAGCAACCTTAAGATGGTTGCATGACCTCTTTATACCTATATTTCTCTATTAAAAAATTAGAGTAGCAATAGTTTCTACTTCAAGAGGTTACTGAGATGACCAAGTAATAATGCATAGGAAACCCCAAGCACAGCATATCATGTATTAAATGCTCAGTAAATGTTAGTTGATTTTCTAATCTGAAATCGTTGGTCTTTGTAAAAAAAAAAAAAAAATTACACTAATACCAAATCTGAAGAAATTCAATATAGTAATTATTAAACTGGTGAAGAAGGTATTTTTAACTGGTTAAAGGGTTAAGTTGTATATCAAAAAATAAGACCATTAAATCATATTTTCAATTACATAAAGAGTCAAAGCAAGTACATAGCAAGAACTCTTCTTTATTTACACACCTGAGTATGACCTTTAGAAGTGGGGGAAAAGGTGAGGCCTAACTTCAAAATGGCTTCCCTGAAGCCAAGCACACATCTGTAATCCCACCTACCTGGGAGGCTGAGGCAGGAGGACCACAAGTTTGAGGTTAGCCTGGGGAATTTAGCAAGAACCTGTCTCAACATAAAATAAAAAGGACTGGGGATCTAGCTCAGTGGTAGAATATTTGCCTGGCATGCCTAGCACCACACACACACACACACACACACACACACACTCACTCTCTCACACACATACACATACACTCTCTCTCTCCCCCCCGCCCCCCCGCCACACACACATACACAATGAATGGCTTCCCTAAATTACCCAAAAAGAAGGAATTGGGTTAAAGAAAGGGATCTTGTGGATCTTCCCTTAAGTCTCTGATTTTCACCACCTGCTTTTTCACGTCACAGAAAAGAAAATTCTTTCTTTTCGTCCCAATTCCTGAGGCACTCTGACTTATTACTGTAAAATGACCTGCTGCTTGCCAGAAGTGGCCCTGTGGTAGGTTGAGGGAATTACGACCATGTCAAATGATTACAGAATCTCAGAGTTGGAACTTTTTAGGCTAAAGGTCCAACACTGGGGAGAATGCAATCAACCAAGGAAGAGGTTTGTCTTCTCTTCCCTCAGCCTCCTGGGGACTAGCTCCCTGGCTTCTCCATGGTCCCTGTGTTTTTGTCTTCCTCAGGGTCAGAGAAGGACATGTGCATCTCTCTTGCCTTCATGTAAGTCAGCTTCTCCTCCTAACAGAAAAGCCGCATGTGTTAATAAACAGAGACTTTTGGAAAAATCCATTCTTGAAGAAGGTGTTTTTGGAGAATAGAGAAATGTAAGAAGGATCTAGGGAAGAAAAAAATAAAAGCCCAAAGAACATAAAAGAAACTAAAGTAGCTGCCATTATTTGGGATGAGGAGAAGGGTTAAGTTGTATATCAAAAATAAGACTAGCGGTAAATCATGTTGCTATTATGCACCTCCTGATACAATGCAGACAGGGCACTTAACCTCTCTGGTATCCTCCTCAAAATTTTAACCGTCTCTAATCCTAAACAACACCACCAGACAGACCCAATCCAAAGGACAGACTATGAAGTACCTGGCCAGACTCTTCAGAAGTATCAAGGTCATGAAAAACAAAAACAAAACCAAGAAAAACAGAAAGTGTCACAGACCAGAACAGACTAACACCCAAATGCAGACTGAGACCCAGAAAAAACTGGAAATGTGGAAAAAGTGCTGAAATCCAAATGAGGTCAGGAATTAGTCCTAGCAATGTACAAATGGTAATTTCTTAATTTAGACAGATGTTCCCATAGTAATATGAGATGCAAATGTTGGAGGAAGCAGAGTAGAGGGGAATTTCCTGCACTGCCTTTACAACTCTAATGTACTTCCAAGTTGATTCCAAAGTTTCAAGCTTATCATTTTAAAATAGGGAATATCCTGGGCTGGGGTTGTGCCTTAGTGGTAGAGTGCTTGCCTAGCATATGCAGGGGCACTGGGTTCGATCCTCAGCACCACATAAATGTAAAATAAAGATATTGTGTCCACCAAAAACTTAAGAATATTTTTTTAAAAAATAGGGAATATCTGAATATTAAAGGAACTGTATTCGCTTAATGCCACTGTGCTTCTGTTTATATTATTTTCATTGTGCGGTTTCTGTTGAAAAACAGCTGTCCAGCAGGTAGTAAAATAACACTTTGGAAATTGCATATTTGTTAGAACTTTGTTTCCTCTGTTCATAAGTGAAGCACAGTCAAAAGAAGACTCTACCACATAATTTTTGTGTGTATGTGGGAGAATCACTGTAACTTATTTGGAACCTTGGGACCTCGCTCAAAAAATTGGAGGAGTTGTACGAGATCTACTTTTCATTGCTTCAGCACTCTAAAATGTTACAACTCACTTGAGTAAGTCATAGCATGAGTATTGAAAAATACAAAAATCTTTTTGAATTAATTTAAGAATGCCATGCATCTGGCTGAGGCAAGAGGAACTGAGGTACAGCTGAGCTTCTGATAGACTATTGTTTTTCTGAAAAGTAACAATAAGGAAGGGTGCTCTGGAAACTTGGCAGAGGGGTCTGGAAATGCTGGGATGGTGACTCTGGGAAGCAGTTCTATGAACAGCAATGGCTTTTACAGGCAAAGGGAACTGGGAAAGCATAATCAGGCATAAAATGGTGTAGCCCAAGAGCTGTAAAGGACTGGCCACAGGAGAGGATGAGGCAGTCTGGACAATAGTATTGGCTCCAGGCCAGGTGGGCTGTATGAAGACCAGGTCAGAGGCCACCCCTTCTCCCCTGGGGCTCTGCAGGGATGGGGAGGAGAGTTGAGCCTTAAGATAAAAGGGAGCCCTGGGTCCCCAATAGGAAAGGACCTTCCTTTTCTACTGATAAATGGAGTAAGCTAAATGGTTTAGTCTTAAACTTTTAGAAATAGAAATAGAAAATGAGAGCAAATCAGCAAGGGTAATGACCTAAAGCATTAGATTACAGGAAAAGCCAGGGTTTGGGCCAAGGGATGGAGCGCCTGAAAGAATGATTCATGCTTTGAACCAGTGCCTACTGAATAAAGTGAGACCAAGTATCTGAATATATTGACCTCTTGAGTATGGAGCTGTTACGGAGCTCAGGGTTCCTTCACATACTCTAAAATAATCTTCGCACTTTAAAACAATTTACTTTAGTGAGAAAGAGAAAAAGAGAAACAGCAGCCTGAAATCCTAAGGTTTATCTTTGAAAGAGTAATTATTGCTGACCCTCCAAGGAATAAGGCTGCCCAGGCTCACGGCAGTGAAATCTGGGGCACCCCTGGGAACCAAATTTTATCACATGATCAGGGAAAGGTTGGATGTCTCATCCAAAATTATCTAATGGCCACTTTGGGGGGGGAAGGGTAAAGCTCCATGTCTTGGAAACACAAAACTAATAAAATAAAACTCTCCCCTGGAAGAGATTATAATTTAAGGGTAGAACCAAATATTTTTAATGAAAATACATTATGCCTTTCTATTGTTAGTTAAGTATTCATATAATGACCTAAAATGTTCTTACATTTACTTGCTCTGGAAAGATTTCAAGGCTCACAAAACCTTATGTGATAGGCACTGTTCCCATTATCCATCCCAGAGGACAGATGTCCTCTGAGGCTCAAAACGGTTAGGTGACCCATTTAAGAGGACATAGCCATTCAATGACACAGTCAAAACCTAAACCTCATGCTTTTTCTTAATACAAATATAGTGTTGTCCCAATTTACTTTCAAAACTTTTCTCTTTGCCTTTAATGCTCTACAGTTCATAAGGGAGTGCCTACCTGTGGATTTGGTTGTATTTATCATTACTACTTTGAATATGATGTGCCCTTTCTATTGAGGGAATACTTTTTTCTCCAGTTGATCCAAGTTCTCACCCATGTCCATTCATAGGTTGCGTCTCTCTCGTTCCCTCTGATCTCTTCTAGAATTCAGCTGGATGCTGCTGGACCTTCTCCATCTATTCTCCTACCTTACCATCACTCTTTCATATCCTTCTTCATATCTCTCTGTTACATACTGGGTGACTTCCTCAGATCTCTTTCTCCAGAGCACTAATTCCCTCTTCAGCTTTACATAACATGCTAGTTCATGCTTTTTAAAATCTACCTCACCTCCATTCATGCTCTCTGTTCATCTATGAGGGATTCTGCATCCTCTTTTACCTTTTAAGTTATTTTATACACACTTGCTGCTGAGTCTCTGGCAGGCTGTTCCTCAGTGCTGGTAACCTATCTGTAGTGATTTTACTACTGAGTTCCTCCTCAGTGGAGACTTCTATTGTAAGGTCTCATTGACCCAGGGTTAGCAGAATCTTCCTACTGAGAAGTTTTAGGAATGTCTCCAGTGAATATTTTACCTTTCAAAGCCTATTTTATGTCTTCTCCACTTGGGAAAAATTTAGATTTCATCCAAAGTGGTGAGTTTAATTAAAATGACACTTTCTCTACAAGATTCTAAGTTGAGAGAAAGAAAAATATTCTCATAAAAAGATATTGTATATAAAGCACCTACCACAGAGAGTAAAACACAGTGACTATTTACTAAGTGTTAACTATCTCCCCTCCCCAGTGCATTGATCAGCGCATCTTTACTTGAGTATGTCACTCTAAGGAATTCTTTCCATTCTGCAGGGTTTGGGGTTTTATTTAAATTATTTATTAAAGCTGATTTCTATCATTGTAAGAATGAATGCATGCAGAGGGTTCATAATAAATGTTGCTTTAAATTTATTTTTATCATTGTAAGCATATACAAATTATGAAATATATTTGACAAGCTTTTAATTACTGATTTTAGTTTTCTAGGATTCTTTACAGATTCCATTGGTTCTTTTATAAACCTGAGTTATAATCAATTCCTACTAAACCCATTTATCAGTTAAGGATATTATCAAGCTATTTCTAAGATTGCTTAGAAAGGATTTCTAAGACAATTGTTAGTTATGATACTCCATCCAGAGTATATTTAAAGCCAAGCTAAAGCATCACTGTCACTTTCCTGAAGACTTTACAAAGATAAATTAACCAGCTAACAATGAAGCACTATAACATTTATAATAACTGCCACATAAATATATAAATAAATTTATTTGGCTGCATTTACTGGCTTGAAAAGTCATCTTTCACAGTTAATTACCATGATTTCCTTTCAACAGAAGACTATTGTCCAGCAAAACAAAAATTGAAATTATTCTTTCATTATAAATCCTCCAATGTATCAAAGAACAACAATGGGTACATTTTTTAACGAACTTTCAGTGGTATTTGAAAGTTCTACACTGAATAAAGTTTTAACATTACTTATTTTGACACAAAAACAATCTGCTATCTTAGGTCATATAATAAAACATATTTTTTCTAATTCTTACCTCTGAACTTCTTGGGTGGGTTAGCAAGGTCCCCTGCCTCTGGGTGCACCACACATCTGTCATCCACTAACCTACAAGGGAAAGTATGTTTACATGGTTAATGTTGTCATATGCATAGTCCACAGGCTGCACAAGGACACTGCATAAATATTTACACAGTGTTAACAGCTTCACTAAGAAACTTTTTAATAACCATGAATTTGTAAAAAGATTTGTTTTTAGGAATTCATTACAACAAGGTTTATGAAATTGAAAAATAGAACATATTGTTAACTAGTAGGAAACTAGTTAGAGAAATGGAATACTACAGAGTTACTTAAAATTCTATTAAATAAAATGCACTGGGCTCCAAAATGCCTATACTACAGTGTAAAAATAAGTGATAACCAACAAATATGATATCACATGTTTAAATACATGGATGCATGCGTACACACACACACACACACACACACACACACATATACATGTAACAAAAGGAACACAGATAGCAAAATATCAAGAGTGGTCAGACCACCCATAGCTTTTATTTTCCTCTCTTTCCTCTGTGTGTATATTAACAAGGAATCCCACCCAGGCTTCTGTAATGACCATGTGGCAGGTGGCTATGAGTACTTATCCTGCCTTCAAACTCTGGCTCAGCCACTTCCTACCTAGGACTTTGGGACTCTTTTTTTTTTTTTTTTGTAGTTATAGATGGACAGAATGCCTTTATTTTATTTTTATGTGATTCTGAGGATCAAACCCAGTGCCTCATGCATGCTAGGTAAGTGCTCTGCCGCTGAGTTATGGCCCCAGCCCTAGGACTCATTCTTTACACCTGTAAAACAAGGATAAAAGTTATTATCTCAAACTACTGTTAGGATGATTAAACAACTTGAGATTTTAAAAATATCTAGAATACTTTCTGGAGTATGGTAAGCCTTTAAATAAATGTTTAGTTGGTAAATAAAATCAAGAACATTCTGTCTTATTTTGCACTATACTCTGTGTTTCTAGAATAATGACTTGCATGTATCAGGTGATTAACAAATAATAGTCAAATGAATAAACTGCCTTTGGTAATCATAAAAGAATCATGTTTAATCCCTGTTAAAATATTTACAAAAAGCCACTTTCTAGTTTTATTCCAAGAGGGAGAAGTCATATCTCTGAATTGTGAGATGTGAGTCTCCTGTTCACAGAGAAAGATTTAACTACCAAAGACTCATTAGCTCATCTCCCATGAACTAACTAGTGGGATTACTTAGGTTTTTTTCCAGAAAATTGTGAGAATACATGTGAATTAGTTACATACATGTGAATTTATTTGAAGGGCACTTTTTTTCTTTTTCCTTTTAATTTTTTTTTTAAGTATTTGACTTGCTATCATGCAACAACTCCAGCACAGAATAAACCCCTTGAAATAGGATGATTAACCAAATAAAAATGAAACTTTTGGTCCATAGCTGCAGATACTTCCTAAATCACCAGATTTTTCTATGGGATTCAATTTCCACAAAATAAAACACTAATTTGGTCAAGCAGTACTGTTCTTTCTTTGATTTCTTTTCCCATATATACTTCATTTATGCTAGTTCACTAAAATGTGGTTTTACATGAGCTGCCAGGCATGCAAGAAATTCCTTTTAAGAGTCTTTAGAAACTGTTTTCTTAGAAACAGGAAGTCACATTGGATCAAGAGAAAACAAATCCAAACCTCCGTGATGTCCAAGTGCAGTTTGTAATGTTGAATCTGAAAGACTTCAAACAGTTCTAAGAATATCATCACATCATTTAAATAAAAACGCTGTGAAGGAAAGGTCAGCCTTTTTAATTAGCCAAGATGCGTTAAGAATTCAAAACATAATGATAAAAGAATCATAGTCTTATTTAGAGCACATAAAAATTACATAAAAGACATTAACACTCCACTCATCCTTCATGCCTGCCATTCCTACAGAAATACAGACTCCCACCAAATGCCACAGAGACCCCCACATGAATGGACTAGACTTCAAGAGAAATGGGAACTAAAGCTATAAATCAGATCACAGTGCACTTATGTAAACACCTGTGTCTATCCTCAATTACTGATAGCCTAGATAAAACCATAATAATGAAGAGTGACTCTAATTCTAAGAATTTGCCATTCCTTATACACAAACTTGTATGAGAATCACAAATGTAATCATTTCATTCTTCGGACTTGGTGACTTGGAATTGAATTTGGAAAGAACGGAAAGGGATGGGGGTCGGAAGAAGCAAGGAGAGTAATATATATATATTACAACTGTACAAGTCTTATGTCTGTTATAAGACTTGTAAAATTGTTGATATTAAAAGCCAAAGAGGATTTCACTTACAGTTGTTTGAACAATTTCTACAATATCGCCAACCACCTCTTCCTGAATATCTCCAGGACCAGTACTTACATACCATCCTTTTGGCACTACTAATCTTAGAAACAGCACTCTATCTTTCCCATCACAGTACTTGTCACATTTTTTATAACTTTTGTTCTTGTTTACTATTATGTCTTTGGCATCTACTAAACTGAGTTACAGTAGGTACTAAATAAGTATTTGTTAAATGAATAAACGAGTCAGTGAATAATTGATCATTTGCTACCCATTTAACTTCCAGTTCTTCTGGAACTACATAGTATAAGTTTTTCCGAGATGAACAAGCCTATGTCTTCCTTATATTGATATTAACCGAGGAGCTCAACTTCCTTCCATCTATACCAACTGTTTAACATCCTCCTTAAAGATACTATCCACATGAGGCCAGATGCTTCCCTCCCTGAAGAAGTTCAGGGTACAGAAACTATTGCCTCCTTTCACCTTTCACCCCTACACTAACCTTAGAGTGATTTTTTTTTTTTTTTTGTACCAGGCGTTGAACCCAGGGGCACTTAACTTCCATGCCACATCCTCAGCCCTTTTTTCTATTTTATTTAGAGACAGTGACTTGCTGAGTTGCTTAGGGCCTCACTAAATTTCTGAGGCCCAACTTGAACTCAAAATTCTCCTCTCTGCCTCCAGAGCCACTGGAATTACAAGCCTGTGCCACCAAGCCTGGCTACAGTGATGCATTCTAAAGTAGCTTCTGTGGGCAGTCAAGGCCTACATCTGACTTTCATTAGATTTACAGCCACACAATAATTCCAGGTCATTTTCATGTAACTACTCATATGCCAGGTTCTCTCACCCACATATGAGGCGGTTAAATTTTATAATCTAAGGAAAAAAATTTATGACAAGCAAAAAAGGATAAATGTAAAAATCAATCTTTGGCCTATGAGTAGAAGTCATCTGAAAAACATCAATATTTATGCCATCCCTATCTAATTCACTCACAGTACCTGGCAAGATTATTATCCATTTTAATCACTCATCATAAGTATTTCCCAAATTTGGCCAACTGGATAAAACACTTGAGGAATTTAATAATAATGATAACAATTTTTGTTCTTTGTCCAGATCCATCAAATAAAATTTCTAGGAATGGGGACTGAGAATCTATTTTTTCTGACCTTACTTAACTGGTTTAGAGTTATCTGTTCTGGATTCCCATAATAGACTATCCTATGACAATAGAATGTATCATATTCCATCAAAATTCATGCATATAACACTATAAGTTATAAGCTCCAAGAGACATCATTTTTGCTTACAAGTATATGCCCATCTCCAAATAATATGCCTCAGAATGGAAAATGCTGATTGTTAATGAAATAAATGACAGAAGTGTATTTCAAACTTCTGAATAAATCAATAATGTTATTTTTGATAGTTTATATAAATAGTAAAAATAATTGGAAACAATAAATGGTAGCCTAATAGTAGATAGAGGAAAAGATCAGAAATATTTCCCATCTATATGTGTCTCAGAAAATTACCCAAAATGTCATCCTGAAAAGGGTCAAGATAATCTGTTCTAAATGATGATTTCTCATATAACACCTTTCAACCCATTATATCAATTCAGTTTTAATGGGCTGCATTTAGTTTTCACATGACCATGCATTAGCAAATTAGCCATACAGGTAATTACAATGATAGCATAAAACCTAAACCTGTCACTGAAACTCCCCTAACATAAATGTGTTGTCCTTATATCTATCTTCTCTTCATAAATCATAACTGATTGAATTATTCATTCACTTCAGTTTACAGGAAGGAAGAACATCAACATTTGGATCTTCCAAAGTATTATGAGAATTTATTAAATTTTTCAAATGATGTTATACATAAGTATGAATAAAAATGTAAATCAAATTTCAACTGGACAGAAGAAAAAAGTTTAAACTACTGTAAGATGCATAGCATCTGTATGAAATTTGTGTTTATGCATGAAATTCAAGTTGACTACACCTAACACTTTGGTTTAAAAAAAAAAAAATATATATATATATATATATATATATTAGTTGTAGTTGGACACAAAACTTTTATTTTATTTATTTTTGTATGTGGTGCTGAGGATCGAACCCAGGGTCTCGCACGTGCGAGGCGAGCGCTCTACTGCTGAGCCACAACCCCAGCCCAACACTTTGTTTAAAATAAAGTGTTCCATTAATTATTTTTACAAATATCAACAGTCAAGAGAAAATGCATTGTTTTTTATTGTCTTGGTTTTGTGGTTTAGGACATTCTACTGCTGTCCATATTAAAAAACTTAATTGCAATCCAACCTCAATCCTGGCTTCAAGCTTCAGAACTGAAATTTATCCTTTAAACACCTTCAAGTTCCACTTGTTCATTTCCCAGATGGGAAGTTCTACCCTGAATTCCTACAGCAACTTTAAGAGTATTTTCTAATTTACAAGATAGTCTGAAAGTGTGTCAGATACTTTAGTCTTATCCTCTCAATCAAATAATAACTATAGATGCTTCTCAGCTTGTGATGAGATTATGGCCAGATAAACACATCATAATTTGAATATATCAGAAGTCAAAATGTGATGAATACAGCTAACCTACTGAGCAACACAGCTTAGCAGTACAGTACATTGTACAGTATGGGTTGTTGAACCTCATGATTTCATGGCTGATGGGGAGCTACAGGGAGTATGAGACCACACTGATAGCCCAGGAAAAGATCATAATTCAAAACATGATGAATGGTTTCCATGGATTTCAACCAAAGTAGGCAAAAAATTCTAATTAAAATTATCATTATCTCAGAGACCAACTATCGGTCTATCACTCACTGATTACATGTCAAGTGCCGCTCTATATATTTATATGAATTACACTAAATTCCAGACTTGCAAGACATTTTCTTCCTCCAGATTAGAGAGATCAAATGATAGGGCCAAGATGATAGCTCAAGAAAAGATCTGTACTCAAATCCGTAAGACCAAAGACTTTGCTCCTTTCTTCCATTCTATTAGGTCAAATTTGAATTATCTTGTACACTGTACATGCATGGTAAAATAAGGGAGATGTAGTAGACACTCAAAATCTTTTACTGAAGTGCTGATTGACTTCCACTGATACCAATTCCAACTTTAAAAATTTCACAATCCTATAATTCCATTTTTACAGTATCTATAAAATTAGAAAGCAGTAGTTATACTTAAGTATACCATTCATTAATTTGCATAAAGCCTTACTAATTTCTGTCATGTAAAGACACCCAACAGCAAAACACATCCAGGTAGGGCTGGACATTGTGGTGCATCCCAGCTCCTTGGGAGGCTAAGGCAGAATAATCACAAGTTTAAGGCCAGCCTGGGTACCTTAGCATAATTCTTATTCTCTCATATTCTCTCTCTCTCTCTCTCTCTCTCTCTCTCTCTCTCTCTCTCTCTCTCTCTCTCACACACACACACACACACACACACACACACACACACACACATATTAAGGTAAGGAAGATGACTGTTAAATGATGTTTAGGCAATTTATTATTCATTTTTTAAAAAATACATAATCCTTTCTTCACAGTACACATAAAAAGCCAATGTCAAGTGGGCTAAAGCCTTTAATGTGATAGTAAAAACTATTTAAAAGAATAGGGCTGGGGTTGTAGCTCAGTGGTAGAGCACTTGCCTAGCATGTGTGAGGCACTAAGTTCAATTCCCAGCACCTCATATAAATAAATAAAATAATAAAGGTTCATCGACATTTAAAAATAAAATAAATCTATTCAGAAAAACAGATGGGTGATAATTGTCATAAGAAGGGAAAAATTAACTTAGCCAGACCAAAACTAAGAAAGACTGATATATTTGTCTACATTAAAACTAAAAACTTCTAGCCAGGCACATTGGTGCATGTCTGTAATCCCAGTGGCTAAAGACACTGAGGCAGGAGGATTAAAATTCCAAAACTAGCCTCAGCAATTTAGTGAAGCCCTAAGCAACTAAGCAAGACCCTATCTCTAAGTAAAATTTTTAAAAAGGGGCTAGGGATGAGGCTCAGTAATGAAGTGCCCCTGGGTTCAATCTCCAGTACAAAAAAAAAAAAAAAAAAAACCAACTAAGAAGTTCTATCCACCAAGACAGTATATCAAGAGACAGAAAAGTCACAAGACTACCACCACACTTGTGTATTTGTACACTACACAAAGGTGGCAGCTTACTAACTAAATTCTGAATCTTGGTCTGTGCTCCACTGTAGAAGCCATACACAGCAGCAGAAGCTGTGACTGTGCAGATGGAGTGGTATGTTTGCACAAGAGAACACTGTGCAGCCTACACAGGCACCTTTTTTTAGTTCATACAAAGAAGCCATAAATACTAACAGTATTCTTTACATACAAGTTACAAAGTAAGAGAGGATATTTGCTACAAAGGCTTCCTAAGAGGAATTTAAAATAATGTCTAAGAATCAATTTTAAAAAAGAAAAATCATGAACAATGTTTTTTGTTTTGTTTTGAGGAAGCATTAATAGTCCTTAAGCATTTGATAAAATGTTCATCCTAATTACTAATCAGGAAAATGCGAATCAAATAGTATTAATATGCAACAAATTGGCAAAAGATAAAGTTAATGTCAAATGTTAGCAAGTTTTTGAATCAATGTATACTTTCATTCACTACCGGCAGGGGTAAAAATAGAATAAACACTTTTTTAAAATATTTTTTCAGTTGTAGATGGACACAATATCTTCATTTTATTTATTTATTTGTTTATGTGGTGCTGAGGATTGAACCCAGTGACTCACATATTCGAGGCAAGTACTCAACCACTGAGCTACAACCCTACCCCAAGAAACATTTTTTTTAAATGTGGTATTTAAAGTTGAACATGGGCATGTCTTCCCATTCAGCCTTTCCATTCCCAGTTTTTATATGCCCTAGAGAAATCTTACAAAGGTGCATCTGAAAACATGTACTGAAGTGTACAAGATAACACTGTTTATGATAGAAGAAACTGAAAAACCCAAATGCCCATCAAATGGCAGCATGAAGAAACTACAACTAAATGAATAACTTCATATGGTAGAAAACTATTTGAAAATGAATGAATTGTAGCAGGTTGCAACAACTCTAAAAAATCTCAAAAACATAAAGTTGAGCTTAAGAAAAGCAAGTCCCAAAATAATAAATGTTACATAATTCCATGTATAAAGAAAGTTTAAATAGGTTTTAAAACTAAACAACATATATTCTAGGAACATGCACAAATAATAAAAAAAATTATAAAAAGTGAATAACTATCAGATTTTTAAGTAGATTTCTCAGAGTAAGCAAATTATTCCTTAGACGCCAGTCCCTTATTGTTCCAACAATTACAAAGAAAATGCCACAGGCTAGGTAAAATATGCTAGTTGTACCTTTTTCCTTATGAAGTCATAAATGGTATCTCTACATTGACTATATTGTGAAATAAGTGTAATATTTTCCTGATGTCTGTTTGTCAGATATATCTGACCCTTTAATATTTCATTTTTTTTAGTTGTAGATGGACACAATACCTTTATTTTATTTTTATGTGGTGCTGAGGATTGAATCCAGTGCCCCACATGTGAGGCGAGCACTCTACTACCACTGAGCTACAACCCCAGCCCTGACCCATTTAATACTAAGTGACATAGTTTATTTCTAATAAAATGGCTCTGAAGTGCATTTAAATAAAATGAAGGACAGAGTATGCCAGGTATCCACAGCGGATGTTATTAAAAGCTTTTAGTAAGAAAGGGAGTTAAGAGGATGGCTAGTTCTAAGCAGGATACAACTGCTTGTGAGAGTGTTTTCAGAACTTTACCCCAAATAACACTGTCTCTCACCTATCTGATTTGTACTGCTTGACTACATGAATATTTCCCTTGACTGTAATCTCCTGGCTTCTTCCATAATCTGTCCTTCCTCCTTACCATCTCCCCACCATCCTGGCACACAGTTTGAATCCCTTCTTCACCTGATTTAGAAGTAACACTAGAATAGAAGGAAAGGGATGTGGTTTATGTCCTTGATCTGCAATAACCAGTTGTGTTGATGTTAGTTACTCAATCTCTCTCTTTTTTTTTTTTTTTTTTGAGCCAGCTGTTATATTTCTATGATTTTTTGTTTCTCTGGTCCCTTTTTTTGTGGTAAGAACAGGCTTGTGACATAATCCTTTAATAGCAAACGTTGACATTTATCATTGCACTCTTTCTATAGTTTGAAAGTTTAACTCCTTAGCACATTTTTTAAGTTTATACATTTATTTTCTCATTATCAGCAAAATACTAACAAGTAATTGCATTCTACTCATTCACCATAGTTTTTTAATTCATTATTTTTAAAAAATACTTAGTAATTTGGACACATTTCTTACTAGAAAATCTCAAGTTGCCCCAATAGGAATCATTTCCAGGCTGCAGATTCGTGTATATATGACAATCTTCTCATAATTCAGAATAACACGACAGGCAATATTACAAATGTCCAATTTCACACTTTACAGGTCTTGTGGATATACCCCTTTGCAAAGCCACAAATAATTTAAAACATGCCAAAAGGAAAGTAATTTCATTGCAAATTTTTTTTGCTAAAAAGTGTTCTAAATTGTAAATGTAAAACAGATGCAATACAACAAATTCACTCATGGCTGTTCTCTGATTTTACCTACCCATGGTTACAAGAGTTAGATTCATACTTGTTTGCCACTCAAAAGGTGTAATTTTTAAATTTAAACCAATAAAATTTATCATTATCTTCTCCTTTGAGATAAGTACCATATGGACTACAAAGACAATGCTTGTGTATTAATATTTTCTACAAATTATTGCAAGAAGTAGTCACTCTTTGAAGCAATTTTTTTTGCAGCAATTATATTCAGACTATGAAACTCACCAGAAAAATCTAAATTGCCTATAGCCTTTCAAAGAAACATATATTTCAAACATGATCAGAAAAGATTTGCCCCTATGTTTTGAAAGCTTAAAGTCCTAACCCAAGCCTGGCGTGTTAGCATGTACCTGTAACCCCAGCCACGCAGTAGACAGGAGAATCACAAGTTCAAGGCCAACCTCAGCAAATTATCAAAGCCCTTTCTCAAATAAAGATAAAAAAGGATGAGGGGTGTAGGATGAGGGGTGTAACTTAGTGGTAAAGTCCCCTGGGTTCAACCCCCCATATCAAAAAAAAAAAAAAGTCCAGATCCTGCTAAAGAAAAAAAAAAATCATGACTTTTTTTTTTCTAGGTTTTTCCTTCTCCATCTAATAACTTCCTTTTCTTGACCTTCTGTCTCCTCTCTTCCTCAATCTCTTTGAACCCAGTACTGTTGCAAGCCAGTTGGTTAAATATTTTGTCCTCGCCTGTTTATTACAGTTCCCTTGAAAGCCAAAGCATTTGCAAAGTACCTCAGAATATGAATGGGCATCCTTAGACGGTTGAGATCAATTATTTAGTTATGGCTGAGCTGACCTTAACTCACTTCTCAATTATTTACAAAGAGCTAGAAAAATCACTGGTGCTGATAAAATGACTCACTAGGCAAAGTTCAGGTGTAGATGTTTACTACTACTAGACTGTCATTACTATCTGAGTTTTTGCAGCAATTTGCAAGAGAAAAGGCCATAAAATTCAGAAATTCACTGTGCCACTGCCACTCTCCTCCTCCCAGGAGAAACACCTCCCTCATTTCAGGGTTCTGCCTGCTTTGGGGTCACTCCAGTGCCTAAGCACAGATTTTGTTTAGTTTTGTTTCCATTTTGTCTACAGTTTATAGTCATCATACCGTAGATTAAATTCAAATGAATATGAACTTAAATATTTAAAACTTACTAAAAAAAAAAACAAGGATATAAGCTAGTCGTGAATCAGCAAAAGCAACAAATATTATAATCATCAATGAAAACTATAAAATAGCTATCGTGAAATCCTTAAAGAAATGAAAGATTTTTTTTTAAAGATCAAAGAGAAAGAACTCATAAAATGGCCAGATAAATTTGATAAAGAATTCCTAGAGATATAAAAAATCACTATGGAATAAATAGATGGGTTCAAGATAGTAAATTAGATACGGCTACTTACTAAGCTGGAAGATAGATCATAAGAAATTACTCAGAATGAAACAGATAATAAGAATAGAGGAGGGGCTGGGGCTCTAGCTCAGCGGCAGAGTGTCTGCCAAGCATATGTGAAGCACTCGGTTTGATCCTTAGCAAAACATGAAAATAAATAAAATAAAGGCATCTGTCCATCTACAACTACAAAAAAAAATTGAAGAAAAGAATATTGGAAATAGAAAAGACAGGTTAAGAGCTACACAAGGTAGGATGAGAAAGTTATTCACATGTCATTAACATCTCAAAGGAGGGAACATGGAATGGAAGAGGCAATATAGGAAGAGATAATGGCTGAGAATTTCCATAGGTAATGAAAAATATGAATCCACAGAAATAAAAAATACAATATATTCCAAGAAACAGACTTTTTTGGGGGGGGAGGGAGGCATAACTGGGAATTTAACCTAGGGGTGCTTTATCACTGACTTACATCCCCAGCCCTTTTTATTTTTTCTATTTCAAAACAGGATCTTGCTGAGTTACTTAGGGCTAAATAAATTGTGAGGCTGACCTGAAACTTGCAATCCTCCTGCCTCAGCCTCCTAAGTCCCTGGGATTACAGTTGTCAGCCAACATGCCTGGAAAAATAGATATATGTTTTTAAAAAACTGCACATATTGAAAAAAAATACAAAGCAACAAATGTAGAGAAGTTCTTTAAAGTAGCCCAAGGGAAACCCATGGCAATTAAACAGACAGCAAATGTCTCAGAATCTGCAAAACACCAGGAGATAGAAAAGGTGAGAAAAAGCTGGTAAACATGTGAATTAACCTAAACATAACATAAAAGAATGACAAGGAACTACTCACATAAAGGGTTAAAAAGAACAGCACTGAAATACCAACAGCAGCATATGAGCAGAAAGGGAATGATCAGAGTTAAACAGCCTCCGGTTCTAAATTGTACAAGATGACTTCAAACATCAATTAACTTAATACAGGGTAAAAATGTTTCCCAATCCAACTTTATTAAGGTATAATTAACTAATGAAAATCATATATATGTTTACAACGTACACATGACATTTTGACATTTGTGTGTGTGTGTGTGTGTGTATATATATATATATATATTGGGGAATGATTAAATCAAGCTAATTCATGTATCTATTACTTTATACTCAATTTTTGTGGTGAGAACACTAAAAATCCACTAGCTCAGCAATTTTAAGTACATGATACATTATTATTAATGTATATAGTCACCACACTGTAGCTTGGAGCCCCATCCTATCCAACTGAAATTTTGTATCTTTTCATCAATATCTCCCTATTTGCTCTCCAATGCCTTCCAGTCCCTGGCAACTACTATTCTCTGCTTAAGGGGCTGTAGTTCAGTGGCAGAGCTCTTGCCTTGCACATGTAAAGCACTGAGTTCAATCCTTAACACCATATAAAAAAATAAGCAAATTAAAAAAAAAAAGTCATGATGTCCATTTACAACAACAAAAAAATTTTTTTTTAAAAAAAGATCAACTTTTCTAGGTTCCACATATAAGTGAAATTACACAGTATTTGCCTTTCTATGCCTGGCCTACTTCACTCAGCATAATTTCCTCCAGATTCATCCCTGTTGTCGAAAAATGCTGATTAACATTCCAGTTTGTGTGTGTATGTGTGTGTGTGTGTGTGCATGCGCGCACATGCATGTGTAAAACATTTTCATTATACATCCGTCAATAAGTGAGCACTTAATTTGTTTCTATGCCTTGACTACTGTGGATACTGCAGTTAACATGGGCGTATAGATGTCTTTTGGCATAACCATTTCATTTCATTACCCAAGATTGGAACTGCTAAATTATATGGTAGTTCTATTTGAATTTTTTTAGAATCCTCTACAATGTTTTCCATAATAGTTATACTAATTTACATTTCCACCAATAGTGTACAAGGGTTCCCTTTTCACCCTTGCCAATGTCTTATCTCTTGTCATTTTGATAATAGTCATTCTAATAGGTATGAGGTAATATCTCATTGTGGTTTTAATTTTCATTTCCCTGATGATAAGTAACGTTGAGCAGTATTTTTTATATATTTCTTGGCCAACTATATTGCTCCTTTTGGAAAATATTCAGTCCTTTGCCTAAAACAAGCATAATAAAATTAATTTTTTTAATTTAATTCATCACATAAAAGACAGATTTTCAATTGGATAAAAAAATCCAGTCACATGGTATTCACAAGACTCATACCTAGAACATAAAGACATACTAAGAAAAGAAAGGTGTGGTAGCATTTATAACATCAGAAAAATAGTCTAAAAGAAAAAAGTCTTATTCCATATTTTAAAAAGCCATTATATAATGAGAAATAGTTCAGTTTCCTAAGAAGATACAAAAATTCTAAATTTATATATAAAAGTCCCAAAATGTTCACAACAAAACTGATAAAACTACAGGGAGAAATTAACAAATACACTATCGCAGTGGCAGATTTCAACACACTTCTCAATTAGTGATAGGGCAAACAGACAAAAATTAGTAAGGATGCATGCTTTAAAACACATATTTAACAAGACTGATCTAATGGACATATGCAAAACGTAACAATAAGTGGTAATACATAAAACTCAGCAACTGGAGAAAATATGTTCTTAAGCATGAACAGAACCTTAATATACCAGTTCCCTTAATTGTTTCCAGACTATATGGTTTTCATATTCCCACTCTGTCTCTAAAATATAACCTAAACTTACAGATATGGATTTTTTAAAAGTGGTATCATCTTGGATTACACTTAACTAAAACCTCACACTCCACATCAATGTTTATAGTAGCACAATTCACAATAGCTAAACTGTGGAATCAAACTAGATGCCCTTCAATGGATGAATGAATAAAAAAATGTGGCATATATACACAATGGAATATTACTCAGCAATAAAAGAGAATAAAATCATGGCATTTGCAGGTAAATGGATGAAGTCAGAGAACATAATGCTAAGTGAAGTTAGCCAACCCCCAAAAAACAAATGTCAAATGTGTTCTTTGATATAAGGGGGCTTATTCATAGTGGGATAAGGAGCAGGATCATGGGAGGAATAGACAAATTCTAGATAGGGCAGAGAGGCAGAAAGGGAAGGCAGGGAGCAAGGGGTTATTAATGATGGTGGAACATGATGATCATTATTATCCAAAGTACAGGTATGAAGACACGAATTGGTGTGAATATACTTTGTATACAACCAAAGATATGAAAAATTGTGCTCTATATGTGTAATAAGAATTGTAATGCTTTATTTTATTAAAATAAAATAAATAAATTCTAATTTATTTATTTTATTTATATGCTGTCACATATAAATAAAATAAATAAATAAAACCTCACCCTCACTCATCCTCCAGAAGCATGGGGTCTCCTTTGATCCCACCATATCTGACATGCTGTAAGGTTACTTCAAGCTGTTATTTAATCATTATAGACCTCCAGTTTCATGTCTCCAATAACTAATGAGAGCCCTGGGGATTGCAGCACTATATTTGTAATTTTATAATACCCTGTACATATTATGTATATAAGTGATATATAGTAAGTGCACCCACATAATATCCCATTCAGTGGTGTATAGTGATCGCACCAAAAAGAATTGTTAAATGAATTGTTACTTTAATAGATCAGAAAGATAAAGAAATCAAAATGCAAAAGACAAAAGGGAGTTGATGATGAAATAGTGGCTCTCTTGAAGCAGAATGTGTAACTAAATCATAGGAAAGAAAGATGGAGCAAGCAGTAATGATACAACAGATCATTCTTGGACCGTCTCCTGGGCAGACCATAAAGCAGCATTTAATTACGTATCCTGGAAGTGGGCAGGAAAAAGAAACCTCAAAAAAATAATTCAGTCAGTAAGAGCTCCAAGGCAGAACAGAAGGAAACAGAACAGAACATTCATTAGCAAAAACATTCCTTTCCTTTGAAATCTTCAAAGCACAATGCAATTGGTGATTAGGTCTGTCGCTGTAAGGACCTGCCTCTTCCCTGTTCCCTTCTTCAAAAAGAGATGAAAATGAGAACCAACGACCACTTCCCGATCGAATAGACATGAAAGAGATATATTACTAGGACGAGAGAGCTGGCAAGAGAAGTTCCCTGGCCAGAAAAACTTCTGACAACTGCAGACCAATTCCCACAATCATTACAGCGTGAGAAAGAAATTTGGAGGGGTATTAAAGTTACCTCGTTAAAGCTACAAGCAGATGACTCGTTTCTGGGTAGATCAGAAACAGATTGTGTTTCCTATCAGAAAAAGAAGAACTCAGAACAAAACAACTCCCATTCTCACATAAGTCCTTCAGAGACAGGGGCTGCGGTTGTAGCTCAGTGACTGAGTGCTTGCCTCACATGTGTGAGGCTCTGGGTTGATCCACAGCACCACATAAAATAAATAAATAAATAAATAAGGATATTGTGCTCATCTACAACTTAAAATTTTTTAAAAAAATTAAATAAATCCTTCAAAGACAAAGTCTCCAGTATTTAATTAACAGTAGCTAAATGTGAATAAAGATGGGTTTTTAAAAAAATACAGTTGTCATGCTAAAGTCTTACCTATAATTGGTACAAAATGAATATGAAGAAAATAATCCCAGACTTGTTTATGCTAATGGTGAGAGTCTAATTGTGGCTGGAATGACAGATATACCCTTCTGCAGCATTTTAATTAGAGAACAAAGTCCTCTCTTTCTGAGATGGAGTAAAAGAATCCTTACCAGAAAATAATGAAGAACCCACATGACTTGAAAACAAAACCAATTAAGGTAAATAAAGATAAATAAAAACAAGGAAAGTCTCATAGTTGGAAAGAGCTTCAGTGCGTGCATTAAATTAAATTCTCCCTTGCTTTTAGGCTAGACAAAATTTATTTTTTCCAACCCCTAAAAGCAGAAATAGTAGCACACTTAAAGCAGAATTTGTAACTAATTCTAAGAAATGAATGTATCTCTAAATGTAAAATGGCCCTTAATTCTAATCCTTCATCCTTCAGACAGTGATCATAGCAATAGGGGAATGTTCATGAAAAGAAATATTGTCTTCCTACAAAATAAGACAAAAGTGGGATGCCAAGCATGGTGGCGCATGCCTGTAATCCTAGTGATCTGGGGTGGATGAGGCAGGACGATTGCAAGTTCAAAGCCAGCCTCAGCAACTTAGTGAGGCCCTAAACAACTTAGCAAAACCCTGTCTTAAAATAAAAAATAAAAAGGGCTGGGGATGTGGCTTAGTGGTTAAGTACCCCTGGGTTTAATCCCTGGTGCCAAAAAGAAAAAAAAAAATGGGATGGGTAATATACATTTAACACTATATTTTTTCTTCTTAAAATTTCAGCATCACAAGTTTATCTTTTCCATACTGTATGATGTTGGGAAAGTTACGTCATTTGCATAACTACAAAATTGAGATAATAATAGTACTCCCCTCATAAGATTGACCTGAAAATTAACTGATTCGATAATGCAAAATGCCTAGCATATTCAATGAATGTTAAACAACATTATCATTATCATCATTGATTTTATTTATTATAAATGCTCAGTATAAAGCAAAGATTCAATGATTAGCTATCATCATTTTCATCATCATAATATTCATTAGCATCATTTAATTGTTGAAAGAAATTCACAACTAAGGTAGTCACTTTGGAGAAAATGAGTTTAAATATCTTTAATATTTAAATTCCATGGGCTGGGGTTGTGGCTCGGCAGGGCGCTTTCCTCGCCATATGTGGGCACTGGGTTTGATCCTCAGCACCACAGAAAAATAACTAAACAGAATAAAGATGTTGTGCCCATGTATAACTAAAAAACTATTTTTAAAAAAATTTCACAAGTATATACTGAGCTGCTACTATTTGCCAGGAATTATTCTAAGAGCAAAAAAAAAAAAAAAATGACATTCTTACAGCAGGGAACTGGGGAGCAGATAAATAGTAAATCCACAAATTACATAGTGTACTAAGAGATAAATGCTATATAAAAGAAGGAAAAATAAAACATGGCAAAGACTTCAAGGAGGCAAGGGAGACATCTAGGCAAACTGCAGCACAGGCAGAGGGAACAGCCAGCTCACCGCCCGACTGTGGGAAGGCGCTCAGCGTTTCTGAAGACACCAAGGAGGCCACCAGGAGTGAGAAAGGTGAGTGACCGGAAGGGAGATCAGAGACATCAAGAAATAGAAGGCCACAACCTGCTGGATCTCCCATGTCAGAGTAAAGACTGCTTTTATTCTGAGTGAGCTGGGAGTTGCTAGAGGATTTGGAGCAGAGGAAGGTTCCACATGGTCTGGCTTATTTCTAAGAAGAACCCTCTCGCCCCTGAGTTAAGAACAGACTGACAGGAATGAGTGAGATGCAAAGTAGGGAGAGATCTGCAGAAGGAGGACTATGGGTGACAAAACTGTATTTCATGTGGGATTCGTGCTAAATGAGTGGATGGGAGCTGCTCTTGCCACACACACACACACACACACACACACGCACACACACACACACTCACACATGAAAAACTATGTGAGATGATGGATATGTTAATTTGTTTCACTACTGTTTACCATCTATATGTATCCCATAACATCCTGTTGTGTACCTTAAGTATATGCAACAATATCGATTAAGGAAAAACAGGGAGATCACTTTGAAAACTAGGACAGTAATCCAGGAAAGAAAAAAGAAGATCCATAAACATGTCTCACATGAACTTATCAATATCCCACCTAGAGAGAATGTTAGGAGAACTCAAGGGATGCTTATCAACAGTTATTCTCTCCTTTAGAGTTATACTGGTTTGGGAGTGTAATCGTGCATAGCAAAATCACAGTTACCATAAATAAAGTGCAGTTAAGTACTTCAGAGTCAAAAAACTAGACTGTGTCCGGAACAAAGTAAATAATATCCACTTATTTAATTCAGTAAATCAGAATTTATTCAACTTCTTGGTGGAAATGTTATTCAAATATGATTTTTAATGGGAAAAAAATATGACAGGGGGAAAAAACTTGAAAAACAAGAGACTGTTGTTTCTCAGTTGCTCAAGAAGCACAGTTACATGTTAATTCACATTCATTCATCCTTTCATTAAACAAATATAATTGACCACCTATTGTGTGTCAGGTACCATACTGCTTTCTAACTGAATCACTTAACCTAGACTTAAGGGATCAAACAAAAAGAACTAGGGTGTGAAAACAATTTCCAAAAGTTCACATTTGGTTGACAGACAAACGGAGCTCAGGATGAGGCCCCTGACCTGTTAAAAACCTAGGATTCAAAAGTTAGCACTACATCAAGAGGCTTACAGTCCCTGTTCAACCTGGGTTCATGATGAGCCAAACAGAAAACTAAGATTATTATGCTTTAAATATCATGTTAATTAATCTTTGTAAACAATTTTTCAAAAAGCATCTTAAATATTTAAATGTATTTCAGTCTTCCTAAGAGTATTTTTCTCAAACTTGCATGATAATTATAGAAAGAAATAATTATAGAAAGAAAATATTCACCTTCTATTTAAAAAAATATATGTATGTACTATTAACAAACCAATGTTTAATGTTACATATGATCAAAGAAAGAATAATTGAAATTGCAATAATTTGGAATATTGATCATTGATATTGACTGTTTTCTATGTGATAAAGCACACAAAAATCATTTCAAGAATGCCCATACATTTTAAACTATTTTCTCCACCTTATATCAATCTTCACTGGTTACATTTATGTACCCTGGCAAACACAATGTATTCAGTCCATGCCAATGTTCTGCTAGAGGCACCACAGGGCAGATAAGAAGCTAATGCTAAAACACAATGTCACATATAGTAAATCTAAATCACTGTCTCTGTCATCAGAAGACAGCAGCTCTCTCTGTGATTTATACCAGACATCACAAAATTCCTATAATGCTCTCCTCATTCTTTTTCTCTTTTACAAGTGTTGGCGATTATTCCCCTAATTCTTAAAAATTCTGCAAAAAAATATAGAAGTCTTTCCTTTGAGGATGCATGCACCTTCTGTGATTCCACAAAACCACTGGGGATATTCAATGGACCCACTAACATTCTAAGACCACATTATCAATTTCAAACTAATTATTTACCATTGGTGCCATAGACATCCGTTACTTTTTAGTCTGCTCCTTACCCTTTAAGAAATACCCCTTTCCGCTTACAACTTTTAAAATGGCATGGTTAAGAACCAGCAGAACCCCTCCAATACCCAGGGGAGAGTATGAGACCAAGGCTAACTCCTTTCTCTTCTACAACCCCAGAAAGTTCTTGGTCCAGAGGAGAGCACCTAACCCAAGCAGAACCAAAGTAACCTACTTCCTCTAGCTAAACCCCACTGCCTAAAGTTATCATCCAGAACAGTAATCCTTTCAAATTATGATTCTGACAAATGGATTAATCCAGTGCTTAGGTTAGAACTCTCCTAACCTAATCGTAAGTTTTCAGGGGACACCTCATATTGAAACCATAACAGTAGATGACACAAAACAAACATGAACAATGAAAGAAAAGGGAGGGAAGGGGAACAGAGAATCTGTCCGCTTTTGAGGTCATGCATTATAGGGGAAAGTGTAGGCCTGCAAACCATTTTCCACACCGCGGATGGAAAAAAAGTCTGCCAGAGAACACAGCTTATAAGAAGGAAAAAATAAAGAAAGCCAGATAAAAATCCTGGTGTCACCAACTGTTTTGGTTTCAGTATGAGGTGTCTCTTGAAAGCTCATGATTAGGTTAGGAGAGTTCTAACCTAGGCAGTGGATTAATCCATTTCAAGGAATAGTAATTTGAAAGGACTACTGTCCTGGATGATAACTTTAGGCAGGTGGGGTATAGCTAGAGGAAGTAGGTTACTGAAGGCATATTTTTGGTGAGGGTGCTTCACTGTCTCTGCTTCCTGGCTGCTATGTCAATGAGCAGCTGTCTTCTGCCATGAGGGTCTGCTTCACTTCAGGCCCACAGCAACGGAGTCGGCCAACGATGGACTGAAACCTCTTAAACCGTCAGCCTTAAACTTTTCCTCGTCTAAGTTCTTCTTGTCAGGTGTTTTTGGACACAACCACGAAAAGCTGACTAACATATCAATTCAACCCTTGGTTCCAGTTGCAGCTGAAGCCAAAATCTCTGCTTGGACTTCCCAATATGAAAACAACAAGCCTCCACTCTGCATGCTCTGGTTGGGTTTCTGTCCCTTGCAGCAGGAGTAAATGTAGCCATGAAGGCCACATAGCTAGTAAAGAAATGACAAAGTATAACCAAAACCATTCTAGCCTCATACCAAAAAATGAAATATGTACACTTTGTCACTGACTTATTCATTCAACAAGTATTTTTTGTGTGTTGATTCTGAACCAGACATTGTCCTAGGCTCTGTGTATAGCACTGACACAACAGACCAAATTTAGAGCTTAAATTTGGCAGCAATAGCCACTATTACATGTTAGCCCAAGTATTCCTAAGTTTGGACCCAAGGAGTAGACTTCAAGGAGGTTCAAGGACCCTAAATATGTTTTAATACCCTAAATATGTGTGTAAGCATATCTATGGCAAGTTGCAATATACATTTTCTGTTTCAAAGACACATATGACTCAAGAAAAAATTAAAAAAAAAAAAAAACCCTTACAGCATAAGTGTGATAGCCTGCTTTGCATTGCTGTGACAAAATACCTGAGGTGGGGAGACATTTAAAAGAAGTAAAGATTTATTCTGGCTCATGGTTTCAGAGTTTTCAATTCAAAGATGGCTGCCTCCATTGCTTTGTGCCTGAGGTAAGGTAGAATATCATAATGGCTGGAGTTTGTGGAGAAAGAGGGTGTTTATCTCATGGCAGCAACCAGGAAGCAGCAGGGTGAGGGGCCAGGATCAAGATGTACCTTTATTCTTCAGGGATCTATCCTCTTCAGCTAGTTCCCATTTCCCAAAGTTCCAACACCCCTTAAGAGTGCCTCCTGCTTGGATCCCAGCCTTCAAGACATGTACCTTTGGGGAACATCCCAGATCCAAACTCTAACAATAAGCAGAACTTAGGATCATGAGGTCTTCAAATTCTTACAGAAAGTCAATCTTCACCTCGGCATAGAGCTGGTGTTGTGCAGAAACACCATTCTCTTGTATAGCAGACAATGAGGTTAACTCCATTAATCATCTTTTCCTATGAAAACAAAACTAAGAGCTAATAAGGGGTTGCCTTAACCCATAAGATACTGGAAGGTGTCTCAAATGTTAGCTCTTTAATTAAGGATTGTACCTGAAGAAGAGGAAAAAAACCGAACCCTCCTCTAGATCACACAGTCTCAACTCCCTCAAATGCTTTTGTGGCCAACATTTCACTCGATAAAGTTGAAAGCCCTGATAGAAGTAAAGGAACTACAGATATTTCTACCAAAGAGGGACCTCTACCGCGAAGTTCTAAAGGCCCAGTTTACAAACATTGCTGTCATCCACAGCCAGTTTTACATATTCCGTTCTTTTCCCTTAACAATTTGAATTTAGCAGAATACAACAATTACTAATGGGGCATTATGTAAAATTGTGGATGTGTAACCGACGTGATTCTGCAATCTGCATTTGGGGTAAAATTGGGGGTTCATAACCCACTTCAATCTAATGTATGAAATATGATATGTCAAGAGCTTTGTAATGTTGTGAACAAACCAACTTGTTTCTCAACCTCCTGCCTTTTCATGGAATGATACTTGAGACTTTTTGACAAGAAATGTCACTAGAAAAGATAATCTCATTTGACATTTTGGTAAGATTTTCCCAATTCCTCCCAAAATGGTGTGACTTTCTTGCCTTCTAGAAAGGTGAGAGAGAAAGCCAGGGCCACTACTCCATGACTGGGCCCCGCCACCGTCTTTCTGTAGCACAGGGGCTCATTTCTCTGTCTATATCTGTCTTCTGATTCTGTTTCATAATGCCAAGCTTTAAATAGTTTTTAGTTAAATATACCCAAAATATTTTTAAACTGCCTTTTTAAGCAATTGCTTTCACAGTTTGATAGCCTTACTAGTGTGATGTTTTACCAACCAAACTTCTAGTCACAAAAGTGACAAACGTCCACCATTACCTTACCTCCTTAAACACACTATAAAAAACAAATATAGATTTAGGAATATACTCATTCTATTCCCCTAAACCAACCCTTATTTTAGCTTTTCTTTTTTTAATTTTGTTTAGCTTTACATATTCAGGCATAATGCCATTCATAGTTATAAATTACATGGAAAAATAAATCCATTAGGACACAGACAATTCTTCAACTGTGTAATGCTTTTGGGTTGTACACTAAAGGGCTTTGTCACTGAAAGGCCACATCCATGTAAGATGAAGACATCTCCTGCCAGGAGGCATAGAAATTATCCTTAATCGTAAAGAATAAGAAACCTTCACCATTTCATTCTGCTTTTGCTTTTGTCCTGTCTGAGAAAGTTCTGCGAAAAGCACATGCTTCAAAAGTTTAGTCTGGATTGAGATCTACTACTTACCAATAGAACCACACCTTTTTTAGTTTTCTCTCAAAGTGATTTTAAGGATAATCTCTACTCTTAGTGGTTGCTCAAAGTTCTTATAGTTGTTTTTTCATAATGTCATATTTCCCAAAATTAATTAGTGAAACGACGTCTCTTCAGTTACCTGCTTTATTCGGTGTTCTAAACCAGTGAACTCTAAGTATAAAAAAGCCATGGCTTAGGGACTTGCCATTTTCCCTACAGCCACCCCTTTCTCTTCTGCTTAGCAAGCACCACGGGGACATCCAGTCTCCCTTCCTTTCACACACCCATCAAAAGCCTCTTCCCTGCCGGTCTGAAATCTGAATCCCAACCACTTGGCAGTAAAGGGCTGTCACCAGGCCAGGCTCCCTGCAGGAGCATTCCAAACATTGCCTAAAGACTCCCTAGTAGCAGAAGTTTTCTTAAAAGGACTTGAAATTTAAAAACAGGAACAGAGAAGATGTGATAGGAAATGCTTTATATTCACTTAATGTCACATTTCCTTGAATTTATGGATATCTAGATTTAGACACATTGCTCTGCTTAATCTTTCACCCTTTAATCTTTCCTGAATGCTAGAGTTCAAAGAAACAGCTGGACCACATTTTGAATTTTATTTGTTTGTTTGTTTTTAACAGTCGACAAAATTTGAAGCTATCTTCCTCTCTTATACTTTGAACTAAAAAAGGGGAGGGGGGATTGGGGTTGTAGCTCAGTGGTAGAGCGCTTGCTTAGCATGTGTGAGGCCCTGGGTTCGATCCTCAGCACCACATGAAAATAAATTAATTAAAAATAAAAATAAAAAAACTAATAAGGAGAGGATACCTTAATGACACTCCAGATATCACGATTTATCTGTGAAGTTATAGTCAGATGATAATTAGAGTATAGTTTTAAAAAGCCAAAAACAAAATGTTTAACTTTTTTTTTTTTTAATTTTTTAATATTTATTTCTTAGTTCTCGGCAGACACAACATCTTTGTCTGTATGTGGTGCTGAGGACCGAACCCGGGCCGCACGCATGCCAGGCGAGCGTGCTACAGCCTGAGCCACATTCCTAGCCCCGATGTTTAACTTTTGATATAACTAAAACAATATTTGTTTTCCAAATATGTCCTTTTATCAATAAACATAAAATAGAATCGTACTGCAGAGGAGATACTTTCATTCTTTTTGAATTATAAAAATCTGAAAAAAACACAAGCCATTGATATTAAAATACATAATTTGATTCAACCCTTGCTATTAAAAAGGAGTAGGTGATCTCCCTATGACTTAATCACTTTAAAAGCATCTAATACTAATTTTTTTAAATGTCTACCATGAAACAGGTTTAATGTCACTTCTTACCCCCAAAGGACCACACACAGATATTATCAGTACTCCTAAAAGGAAAAAAAAAAAATATTTTTGGACTGGGGATTAAATCCAGGGTGCTTTACCACTGAGCTATAACCCCAACCCTTTTTTTCTGGTTTTTTTTTTTTTTTTTTTTTTTGGCCGGTGGGGAGTGGGTATCAGGGATTAAACTCAGGGGCACTTGACCACTAGAGCCATATCCCCAGCCCGATTTTGTATGTATGTATGTATGTATTTATTTATTTATTTATTTAGAGGCAGGGTCTCACTGAGTTTCTTAGTGTCTCACTGTTGCTGAGGCTGGCTTTGAACTAAGGATCCTCCTGCCTCAGCCTCCGAAAATCACTGGGATTACAGGTGCTCAGCAGGATATTTTGATACAGGGTCTCACTATGCAGAGGCTGGCCTAGAATTTAGAATCCTCCTCAGCCTTTGGAGTAACTGGGATTACAGGCGTGTACCTGGAAACTAGACCAGTATCCCTAGTTTAAAGATGAGGAACTTGATTCAAAGTTAAATGATTTTCCAAGTTGTCAAAACCTCTTCAGGGCATAACAAATTCATTCCAATGCACCTGAGTAGCTCTTTCTGCAATCCACACTGCTTTTAAAGACTCATTATCAAACATTTATTTATTCAAGGATTTAACTTCAACCTTGAAATTAAATATGATTTATACAGTTATGTCAATAATCTATCAATATCTTCAATATTTCAACATGCATCCAAATTTTAAGTATGTAAGAAAGAAGAAAAAAAAGTTGAAGATACTTTTTATTTATTTATTTATTTTTGGTACTGGGGACTGAACTCAGGCACTTATCCACTGAACACATCCCCAGACCCCTTTATTTTTATTTGAGACAGGGTCTCACTGAGTTGCTTAGGGTCTCGAATAAGTTGCTGAGTAAACACAATAGACACAATACTTTTATTTTATTTATTTATTTTTATGTGGTGCTGAAAATCAAATCCAGTACCTCACACATGCCAGTCAAGTATTCTACCACTGAGCTATAACTCCAGCCCCAGATACTGACTTTAAGAGTTAAGAAAGTTTACTTTAATTATTCTAAAAGATTACACAAAGATCACATTTCAAATATTACATATTCTCTAGTAACTAGAAATTAAAATTCTTATTTAGTTTGAGCACAATATAAATTAGATTTTTAACACGGAGAACATTTAAATTTTTAAATATTTAAAGCATTTTAGCAACAAAATTTTCTAATTTTTGAGATCTAAAGTAATGATCTTTTGATTTTAAAATTCAAATTTTAAGTTTAGAAAATTTTAAACCCTGATTATATTACACTCCACATCGTATCCTCTTTTTTTAATATTTATTTATTTTTGGTTTTTAGTTTTCGGTGGACACAATATCTTTATGTGGTGCTGAGGATCGAACCCAACACCCTGCACTTTCCAGGGAAGTGCGCTAGAGCTTGAGCCACATCCCCAGCCCCACATCGTATCCTCTTCATTAAAATAATTAATTTATGTTCTCTATGTGCATATAAGTGCCACTATTATGCCATAAAATAGGTAAACTGTTTATATGTAAGCAAAAGTTGTCTAAAAAAAAGCAAGAAATTAACCAGTCGCACTGGTACACGCCTATAAGGCCAGGCCTCGGGAGGCTGAGGCAGGAGGATCCCAAGTTCAAAGGCAGCCTCAGCAAAAAGTAAGGTGCTAAGGAACTCAGTGAGACCTTGTCTCTAAATAAAAGACAAAATAAGTTTGGGAGGCTGAGGTTGCAGCTCAGTGGCAGAGCGCCTGCCTAGCATGCGTGAGCACTGGGTTTGATTCTCAGCATCACATAAAAATAAAATAAAGGTATTGTGTCCACCTACAATTAAAAAAATGAATGTTAAAAAAAATAAGGCTGGGGACTGGGGTGGTAGCTCAGTGGTAGAGCGCTCGCCTAGCACATGTGAGACCCTGAGTTAGATCCTCAACACCACATAAAAATTAATTAATTAATTAATTTTTGAAAAAAGTATCGTGTCCATCTACAACTAAAAAAAATTTTAAAAATAAGTAAACAAATAAGGCTGGGATGTGGCTCAGCGGTTGAGCATCCCTGAGTTCAATCCCCATAACAAAAAAAAATAATGAGAAATTAAACTTACTATAAGAAAGACAGATTCAAATACATATGCTTTCATGAATGAGAACCATTAATCAAAGTTCTATGCTCATGAATAATGTGCTTCTTTTTAAAGTTGTCATATGCTCCTCTTTTTTAAATTTTGCATCAACATTATTGAGATATAATTTAGCAACAATAAACTGCTGTCTTTTTTTTTTTTAATCCCTTACCAGTACTCCCACCCTTGATTTCCTCAGAATCCTCTTCTTCACTAACAGATGCCAAAGTAATGTTTAGGCCACTCCAGGCTACTGAAGCTTTGTGATGGCATATAAATTCTCATCAGGAAGAAGCAGAAATAGTTCTGAAAGCCCCAAAAAAACGGTAGCCTGGAAATGAGACTAGTCTGATGAAAGTACCCAAATAATTAAAGGCTTCCAGTTTTAAATCGTATTTGTATGGACCTAGGAAATGAGGATTAGTGAAAGTTAAGGGGTTATCCTATTTGGCCACAGTGGACACGTGGCGTCTCTGCCTGTCCAGCACCCACCACCCGCCTATTGACAGCAGAGCCCAGACTGAAGAACTGGGAGGGGTCTCCTCCTACACAGTGCATGATGACATCACCTCTGAAACAGGCTCCATTCCTCCCCCAGCTGCGGTGTTGGCTGAAAGATGTGACCATTACCTAAGCCACTGCAACAGAGATAACTGTGGTACTGTACTTTCTCTAGAGTTTAAGGAAATGGGGCACTCCTTTTTTCAGCTCTGAGTGTAAGAGAAGGGGGGGGGGGGTAAGGCAGAAGCTACTAGTGCCAATTAGCCTCCTTTGGGACAACACCTGCCCAGGATGTGACTAATACTGATAGTACAGCAGAATCCGGGGAGATAGAGAGCAAGTCCTGCAAACTGTGATGCCAAGATTTCCCAGTTACCTATCACAACATCCTCTTGTTTTGCTAGAAATGTCTTCAATTGAGTTTTCTGATTCTTGCAACCAAAAAACATCCTAATAAAACTAGTGTCTTCACATAACACTCATTCTTGGTCACATCCAGGAGTGTGGCACTTTTTGAACTCTTTCCCATCACCAGTTACTCTGGTAAACCTAGAAAGAGCCAACTGGCTTAAACATCACCATAAGGAATTTATGATGGCTAACAGGAAATAACTTCTCATAGAGAAATTTTCAAGGGAGGGGTTTACAAAGTAGTTTCTCTTTCAAAGTATTTTTTTAAAGCTTTAATGTTTTAAAGGTTCTTCTATACTTTGTGAACATGAGTATATTACATTTACAATAAACAGAAAAATCTTCTTTTAATGCATAATTAAAAGAAGGCAAAGGCCTGAATAATTTTTACTCATTAAGAAGATCAAGAGGCAGGAATAAAGATGTACTTTTTATGCCTTTTCAATCCCCATGATTTTGTCTAAAAACTGTGAGTATTCCCAAGAGAAATGTTATAATTTGATTAGTTGCTATTTAAAATTTGACAAGATTTTCTCCCACAAATTTATTTATTTGTAAACTGATTATCCAAATCAGATAAATTGTTTTTGCTAATCTACATCTAACAGTCACAGAAGTTCGATCAGAATTCTTGCCAAGAGAGAGTAGCACCAGCTGTTCATTGGAAATGTATATAAAAACTAGATCCTATTGGCTCCAAAACAAATACATGTTTTATGTCAATAAATAAGACAAAAAGTTGCTTCATTACTATGTTCTAGTAGAGAAGAAATTTTAGCAACTAAAAGAGCATGTAAGCTTTAAAATTTAACAAAACATGAAAATTCTAGTCAAAGAAAATAATATATATATATCAAGCATTTCTAAGACTATTACTAATGCTGATACACTCCAAGTGTTTTTAGTACATCAAATGAATTACATGCATCAAACCAGAAACAAAAGAAAAACATAAGTATTCACAATTTAATAACATATATTATTAAAGAAAGAAAAAAACAAAATAATAATAGATAAGGCAGCATGGCTCCAGAGAGCCTACTAGGCAAACATCAGCTTAAAAACTGGTATACAACAAAATTTTATAAACATAAAACAGCAGCACTTTTAACAACCATGCAATAGGAACTCAACTAAGTTTCCAAAAAGACATTCATGCTAATTTTCCAGATATAATAATATAAATAATAACAGTGATAGCTTCCACCTAGTTGGCACTTAGATGCCTGGTGCTACCAACCTGATGGTGACCAAGCATTTGACATATATTAATTTCCATGAGTTTCATAGCAGTACTACAAACTGAGCAATAATCCTACCTTGCAGATAAGAAAGCTGAGATATTTAATATTAAATAATTTCTGAAGGTCACACTATAAAAAAAAGTGGAGCAATAATTTGAAATCAGATTCATCTGAGCCAAAAGCCCACACTCTAAACCATATACTAATTATTCATTCAATATATTTCTTGAGTACCTACTGTGTGACAGATACTATGAAAATCCCAGGGGACATAATATTAACAAAATAATGTGAAGTCTCTGCCCTTAGGGAGTTTAAAGTCTAATGGAAGAAGTAAATATAATCAGATACTCATAGAAATAGAAGCAAAATTAAAACCACAACTGTGATCAGTTTTATGAAGGAAAAGAATATGGTGCTGTATAGCAGAGAGGATCTCTCACAGTCTGAGAGATCAGTGACAGTTCACCACAAGAGTGACAGAGCTGAAATCTGAATGAGAAATAGGTGAAAGGCTTGCAGGTAAGAAGGGAAACTGAGCAGAGGGGGAGCACGTGTAAAGGCCTTGTGGCAATAGGAAGCTCATAAAATTCATGCAGCTAAAAAAGAAGGCAGAGAGCTAGAGGAAGGGCGCATAGTACAAGATGTAGCTCACACACAGCTCAGAGACTTGGAAAACCAGAAGTGAATTACATTTTATCCAGATATGAACAAATGAAAATTTCTTTCAAATCTGTACCTTTAGTTTTTTCAAGTAATTATGCCTCAATAGCAATGGTGAATATTTTCATTCATAAATCTTTTTTAGGTCTAAAGGGAACAACTAAATGGACACTGTCCCTTCAGTGATTGTGAAGACAAGCTACTCGCATCCCTACACAACTGCTTGGTTCATACTGTCATTATGTATCATCCCAATTCGTCGGCTGCCTGTCACTTGCAGGCTTCTGTTTGTCCTCCCATTCTCTGATCTTTCTAAAGCAAAACCAGATCATGTGATGGTGCTGTTTAAAAACCCTTCAATGGCTTCACATTGCCTAATAGGGAATACATCATCTTGTCTAGCCATCTAGTTTCATATTTTGTTAGAGTATAGTAGAGCCACTGTTGGGGACTTCTGGAAAACTGGTACATTTCTTGGGGCTTTGTTATTTCTAGTGCAACAGCCTCACCTTCATGGTCCAAGATGCCTTATTCCCATGCCCATGGGTGGGGGACTAAACACCTCCATTAATGGTTTTTCTTCCACGTGTAGTATATGGCCTCATCTGATTATGAAGGGGACTAGGAAATATGGTCTTTATTTTAGGACCCATAAACCCACCTACTTCTCTTTGTATGAAAGAAGGGGAAAATGGATTTCATGGAATAACTAACTAGCAGTCTCTGAAACAGAAATTGACATTAACATGTCTTTTTAAAATTAAATGTTTCAAACTAAATGATAATAGTTGCATTAATCTTTATAATTTATTAGACAAATTGTAACTTTCATTTTTGAAAAAAAAAACATGCATTATGAACACTGGTGTATTCTTTAGAAAATGCTTATAGACTGACTTTATAGATATCCATTGCCAAAGAAATTACCGCCTGTCAAAATTTCTACATGACAATTTACCAAAATAATTATTGATTCAGGTTCTCTAATTATTAACAAAGTATTCTTATACTTCTGAGAGATTCCTTAGCAGCTGAGACTTTGGAAATAAGCACTTGGTTTATCCCCTAACAGATAACAATGACTTCATTTGTACTAACCAGGAAGGAAGGCTCTGAAATCATGACCTGTCAGGTAAAGAAATAAAGAAAAGTAAATAAAAGTCCCTTTCTCATTTATTAATACTAGAAATGCACTGATTTAGTAAAGTTTTAACAACTTACACTTTCACTGACAGTGAATCTTGATTTAAGTATCATTTAATATTTCTCATTCCTAGCCACCCACAAGTTTAGAATCCTGAATATGACAAATTTTTTTTCTTTGCTTTCCCCACCAACTCTAAAGAACCAGAACTGAAATTACCTTCTCTGAAAACATGGTTGAAGCCAAAAATCTACTTGCAATGCAAATGTTTAAGTAGTTATGTCCCTGATATTAGCAATGACCTTGAACACTCTCAAAACAAAAGTGACCAGTCTTTAAATCATTAACTTACTTTGGATCCCTAGTGTAACTGTGTTTGGTGATTTGTGTATTCAATTTTTTTGAGTCACTGTCTTTATGTTGCTTGATGTTCTTAAACTAGATTTAGTTTGAATGTTATAGAAATGGAAAAAAAAACTCTGATTATGTTTGGTATCATTTATCTCAAAATTACTTTTCAAAGTACTTATATTTTCAAACACCGTTATAGGGGAATACAGTATGTTTAGAACTAAAAGAAATTGAACGACAATGTTTTATTTTTTCAAATTATTTTATAATTTGTACATATCTACATTTTCACTCTCTCATTTTTCTCTCCTATGTAAATCCTAAAGCAACAAGTATTCATTCAATAAGTAACACTGTGTTACACAAAAAGAGAGCTATTATAAGCTTCCACTTACGTATGAGGTACCTAGAGTAGGCAAATTTATAAAGACAGAAAATAGACCCAAAGTTACCAAGGGATAAAGGTAGGGGAATATGAAGATTTATTGTCTAAAGGATATGGAGTTTGTATTTGAGATGATGAAAAAGTTCTGGAAACAGTGGTGATGGTTACTCAACACTATGAATATAATTATTGCTGTGGATTTATAGACTTAACAAAAATTAAAATGGAAAATTGATGTCATGTATATTTTTTCACAGTTTATTTTAAAAAGGCGCTACAACTTACTACAGTATTAAACTGTCTATAAGCAGTGACAACCGGCACATGCCCAGGCCCTCGGTCCCCTTTCCTCAGTGCCATACTGCCCCAGAAGCAGATAGAAATCAGAGCTCTGCTCAGTGATTTTCCTGGTAGCCAGATCAGAGCACTGGGATTCACCTTCATGGCATAAATGATTAATCCTAATCCAAGTGGGGCCAAATGCTATCACTCTACAATCTGAAATTTGAGAGACACCAATATAGGAATTACAGGGTCAAGGTCAAGCGGGTGGTGGGACCCAGAGAGAAGGTCCTGCTGTTTGTTGGGACTCTCACAGGAGCCCTGGATCTTGGCCTCCCTAATGACCACTTGTCAGTTTCTTGGTGCTCCTCCAGTATCCTCACAATAAATCTCCTTCTTTCCTTAAAGGTAGCCAGAGATGGTCTGTGTTCCTTACCAACAAAGAACCTTCCTTTCAACATAATAAAGTCATCTAAATCCTCAGCTTTATTCAGGTGGGCAAAGTGATGTACAAATATCCCTTGCTTCCCAAATCTTTCTAGGTTTCGAGATCAGATAGTAAGAATTAGGATATCAAGGGACACTGTGAATTGTTTTTGAAGATTTCCAAGGCAATTCAGTATATAGTATGCAAATAATTAAATATGAGTTGAACATGAGTCGGAGGTACCTTAGTCTCTTGAGACTTTTATAATAATATACTTTGATTTATCACTAGAAATGTTAATAAACAACTTTTAAACTAGTTGTATTTTTCAAAAAACTAGTTGGGTTTTTGTTAGCTTATTTGGGCTCTTTACATTTAGCATTGGTGATCGATTTAAATTCCCTACAAAATATGAGCAATCCTCTTTTCTACAGGAGACAATATGTGGAGAAAAGTAGGATCTGTCCTTAGTGATTGTTTCATAATTAGCCATTACCACTACAGGTCTCAGGAAGCTGGACAACTAGGATTTATTTCATTCAAAACCTAAGTTTTAATGCTTGCTTTGGTGGCTCATACACTAAAATTGGAAGGACCCAGAGATTAGCATGGCCCCTGCACAAGAATGATATGCATATTTGTGAAGCATTCCATATTGTTTTTTAAAAGGGAAGAAAAAAAACCTAGGTTTTGTAGAGTAGAGGAAGGAGTGTAGGAGGCGGGAGGGAGGGCAGGAAGGACAGAGAGGAGGGATGGGGAGATCATGAACTGAAATCGAATTCCATGTGTATATGATTTTGTCAGGATGAGCCCAACTACTTACTACATATAACTATAAACCTCAAATTAAAAAAAAAAAAGAGATGGCACCTTGGAGACATGATTAGGCCATGAGGCCTTCACCCTCATAGGCTGTTATAAAAAGCTAAATTCGGTCTCCTTTTGCCCTTTCTTGCCCTCTTACCTTCCATCAGGCAATGATGCAGCAAGAAGAATCTCACCAGATGATATGACCCAATAAATTTCTGTTACTTATTAAAAAAAAAAAAAACCTAAGTTTTCTCTAGAAATCCATTGAGGATATAACCAATATATAATAAAGTCTAGCATTTTATAACTGGTACAAAGAGATCTTTATAATGATATTTTAACAGTGACTCAAACATCTCAGTAATAGATAGAACCTTAGTGACGTATGTCTGAATTCTAAGAATTTAGATACCAATTGAGATTATGCTTTGTTCACTTCCTTAACCTTTCCCTGTATTCATAGGAACCTATCTATGGCCTTTGTCACTTTTTAAGACATCGAAAGAGAAAGAGGGTATGTAGACTCCATACACAGAAGAAGGGAGTTTCAAACCAAGTGGGAAAGTGTGTGTGACTGTGTATGTGCAGTGTGTGTGAGTGTGTGTGTGTATGTGTGTGTGTATGCATATCCACGCAGTCAAATGCATTATAGGGAAAAAATAATTAAGAACTACTTTAGATGAAAAGCTTTCCTTATTTCCAAAGCTTCCAGGGAATCTATAAGACTTGAATTAAGTTCATGACTCATGAAGAAAAACTATGAAACACTGGAGATAAGAAGCAGCAAGGAAAGGTGAATAAAAATATCATATACAAAGAAGCTGAATATCTTTTCTCAATTCTACACACACACACACACACACAAAAAAAAAAAAAAAAAAAAAAAACAATTGTTAAGTTTCTTCTTGACCAAGCTTTATATCCCTGGCCTCATTCTCTCAGGACTCAGTAAATCCAGCATATACTGAAAGGAGACTTTCTTAATAATCTCAGAGGGTCTGAATCAAGTTTAAGTCTCTCACATTTGCTAAAATTTGCATAAAATAGATTCTCAGATTATTGCTTCTGTTTTTGTGTCTCTCAAAAATAACAAACTGTTTGCTTATAGTTTTTCAGATCTATTAAAATGGACAGAAAAATTCACTGATTTTTTTAGATGAAAAATTACCAAGAACACATAATCAATTATGGGAATAGATAAAACAAATATCCATCCTAATAATCCTGCAAAGTTCAGCTCATGTGCCAGCTCATCTTTGAAGCCCCCCCAGGTCATCCAAAGCAGAAGAGGAAGAAGGGCTCTTCTGACTTCCTATTCCACTGTTTCTGACCACATTTTTGGCATTTATAAAGAAGTATCTCACAGTACAGATATTCAACACCAGTCTTTTCTGTTACTAAATATTCAAAAGTGCTACACTGATTTCCCAAATATTTATTCAACACCTACTATGTACTAGGAATTTGTCAGATGCTAAGCATACAAGAATTGAAATGACCACATTTTCTTGGTACTTGTTAGTTCCTGGGCTTGCAGCACTCACAACACTGAAAGTAAAAATAAAAACTGCCTTCATTTCTCCAACAAATCCTGGCCCACTGTTGTACCACAAATTGTCAAAGGAAGATTTTATTTTTGAGATAATATTTTATAGCTTCATATCTGTCATTTCTTTACATGTGTATCCCTGGCCCATAGTGTAGCTCATTAAGCATTTACCAAAAGAATAAATCATCTTAGCATGCTTCAGCAAAAAGTACACCATCAGGACAGTCACGTGGACTTCTTTCATCATGTGGACACTCTGTCAATCTCTCTCTCTCTCTCTCTCTCTCTCTCTCTCTCTCTCTCTCTCTCTCAACTCAGGGGCATTCAACCACTGAGCCACATCCCCAGCCTTTTTTTTTTTTTAATTTAGAGACAGGGTCTGAGTTGCTTAGAGCCTCACAGTTGCTGAGGCTGGCTTTGAATGAGATCCTCAGGCCTCAGCCTCTGGAGCCACTGGCATGTGCCACTGCATGTGCCACTGCATATTACAGGCATGTGCCACTGCACCCAGCTATATTTAACTCATTCTTAATTCAAGGTTGGAGATCTATGGTGTGTGTTGTTATAACCTATATAATAGCTATTGTTAACCAACAATTGATTTGAATTTTGAGAAAGCTAATCCATCCTTTTCAGACAGTAAAAGAATTTGTTAATTTAGTTTGAACACACACCCAATAACCCCTCACAAACTAATGCTATAGATGTTGACTAAGGCAATAAAAACCTCAATCTGAGTTCAAGGTTACTAAAAGAACAAGTCAACCATGCAAAAATGTATATTTTACGTGTGTAAGCAGACTTCTAAAGTAAAACAGACTATATATTTACTGTATGAAATAAATTACTCATCATAATTGCTCAGTATTAATGGCTGGGCAGACATTTTTCATAATACATTTTAATATCAATGTGAACTAGAAACAAATTTTTCATGGTAAACATATGACTATTTCAGCAACATGCTTTATTTATACTTTTTAAAATAAATATTATTGATGTAGCTCAGAGGTAGAGTATTTGCCCAACATGTATGAGGCCATGGGTTCAATCCCCAGCACCACAAAATTATAAATATAGATAGATATAAATATATATATGTATTATTGATTAACAGTAATAAGAAGTTGAAGAATCCTTAAAAACATCATTTTCATTTTAATTAACTTTCCTGACTATAAAAGCAATAGGTGTTTAATTAAAGAAATATATTCAAAATCTGGGAAATAAAGGAGATATAAAAAGGAGAATTAAAAATCAGCCATTCATGGGCCGGGGCTGTAGCTCAGTGGCAGAGCACTTGCCTAGCATGTGTGAGGCACTGGGTTCGATCCTCAGCACCATATAAAAATAAACAAATAAAGGCATTCTGTCCACCTAAAACTACAAAAATAAAATAAAATAAAATAAAATAAAAAGGGCTGGAGATGTATCTCAATGGTTGAGTGCCTCTTGGTTCAATCCCTGGTACCAAAAAAAAAAAAAAAAGTAAAACTTACTTAGTACTTTATAAATTTATCATAAAAGTCCATGGTTACTTCTTTTACATTTATATATGAAGATATGTACTCTGACTGGGATTAAAGTTTGAAAGTTTAGTTCTATAGTAATCTGTCTATAGTCTCTTGGTTATCTTCATACCATCTGTACAATAACGGTTCCAAAGGGAAAATGTGATTGTGAAAAGAGCTACCTGTGCACAAATAAAAGACTTCTTTTAAACCTAGAATGAAGCCAAGCAGTTGCCTCTGAATTCCAGTCTGTCAAGACGAGTGTTTAGGGGCACTTGAACAGGGACAGTTGTTTACCTGACTGAGCTCTCACTTTAGTGAGGGTCCAAGGCCTGCAGTGTTATTCATGGAATGACTTCTAGGTTTCAGAAACTGTCCAGCTTTCAGTTTAAAATAGACTTCATGTGGACCACTTCAGAAGCTGTCTTTGAACTTTAGCTGGTTTCAAGTTCCACAACATCACACTTCTAACCCTTAGACTTCCCCAAAAAACTCAGTATTCAAGATTCCATCATGTATCCTCCCCACTGAACATGTATGCAAATATTCAATGAATTTTTAGATAATTTTTATCACATTATCAGATGCCATGGCCAAAACAAAGCTCAGTTTCTGTGCCTATAGCAGAAAACAATATTTGGCTATTATTTGGAAGGTCCTATTTGGAAGATAATAAACATAACTTGCAAATTATGCAAAAATAAAAGTTCCATTCCATGCTTCATCTACAACTCCCTACTAATCAAACAATTCTATTACAGAAAATATTTTTACAACTATAATAAGGATGGCATAATTAAAAGAAAATAAATCATATCTGTAAACATTAAAAGGTTAACAGAAGAGAAATTCAAGGGACTATAATTAGGAACAATAAAATGTAAGCATTTTCATAGTCTTGTTATCCAAGGAATTAAATCAGAATCACTAACTATGTGGCTCACCCCTTTCCCCACATATTATCTGTTATTGAACATGAAAAAAAGAAAGGGAAAAATTAATAGAATTGGTCAAAATCAAGCAAGAAGTAAAAATAAGGGCCTCAATCCTTTGTCACTCTGACTATTGTGACACTTTGATATCAGTGTTACAATTGGTAGTCATCTGACAGTTCTTCAATACCATAACTTGATGAAACCTCAATCCAAAAGTAGCAATCACTTAAACATACATACACACACATGCACACAAATATACACACTTTTTATTTCCCAACCTCTCATCTTATGAATGGCCAATGAAGAAATGGCATACCTCACTGGTTCCACTTTCCCTACCATCCTAAGAATTCTGCTAACACTTTTTGTGTTAGTTAGCTTCCTGTTACTGCAATAAAATACCTGATATAACCAATGTATAAAAAGAAAGGTTTATTTTAGCTTAAAGTTTTGGAGGCTTTCAGGACTGATTGGCCTCACTGCTTTCAGCCTGTAATGGCATAGTACATCATGATGGGAGAATATGGCACCTTATGGCAACTGGGAGAATATGGCACCTTATGGCAACTGGGAGAATATGGCACCTTATTGCAACTGAAGCAAAGAGAACAGGAGAAAAAAGCTATATCCGATATCACTTTTAAGGATAAGCCTCCAAAGACCAAACTTCCTCCCACTATTCCCAGCCGCTTAAAGGTTCTGCCACCTCTCCCAATAGTGTAATGAACTGGGGACCACACTTTTAACACATGGTCCTTCAAGGAAATTTAAGATCTAAACTCTAGCACTTTTATCCTGAAAAATCAGACTCATCAATTGAAACACATTTATTTTCTTCTGATTCTTATAAATGGCATTACAGTTAATTTTTTAATGACCTTGCATGGTTTTAATGTTTAGGACTTTCTTTGACTCATGGAACCACAATGTCATCCAATTTTTAGAAATTATATACCCATGCCACATGTAATATTATGTAGGCAGAGATTGGGGTAGCATCCCCTACTTGTTAGCTTACTTACAATTTGTAAATATTTTATTTTGCAAGTTGGGTCTAGGGCTATGAAACCAAAGTTTCAATATATCGTAGTTTCTCAATATATTGTTGCAGGTCATTATTTGTACATGTCCTGTATCAAAGATAGTGGATACTTCTGGTTGAATTAATAACCTTAATTAACCATTACAAAATTAAGTGGTATTATTTCTCAACAGTTGAAACTTTTCATCTCTGAATTTAGAAAATTATTTTATAACACAGAATCCCTAAATTTGAAAATGATCAACATGTTAATAAAAATCTAAGCAATGAAGAATAGAACATGAACCACGTAGTCCCTTTAGAAATTAAACAAGCCTTATTAAAAGGTGCCAGATGCTTTCTGAAAGCATCTCAGAAGTTTCTGCAACATTAATTAAATATCTCATATACAGCAAAGTTTGGAAATGTGTGTTAATAAGATAATCAATAATTGCAGGTTTAACTCTATGTCAGTTCCAATTTTAAAAGAAATAACATGTTTTTCAATGAGCCCCATTTTCAAAGCAGAAAAGTGCTATTTTTAATCATCAAGGATACACTAAAGCCATTATTTGTCAAGTGAAATATCACAGCACTTGAAGAGTTTGTCCTGATTATTCCATAAGGATACTCTTAAGTCAGAATTCATTTAAGTCCTAAGCTAGTTATCTGCTGCCCTTGGATGCTTTTGGACACTATTCAATGAGGGCCAGGAAACTGCATCAGAGCATATCAGCAATGACTTTCATTCACTACAATGCCCTTTGAAAAGATGTTCAGAAGCAAGTATCAGGACAGAGAAATGGCATACCCAATTCCTGACTTACAGAGTACTACATAATTATGTGAACCCCTGAGCAGTCTCGCTCAAAAAAAGAATATCCAATCAAAGCATCAAATTCTATCAGGCACAGCTTTTCTAAAGACTCTTCTTTAACTTAGCAGCATATGAACCTTGTCAGATTACTCTCAACATGACTCTGTACATTAACAGAAAAATATTATTCTGTTAATGCAATACACAAATACAATCTAAGGAAACTCAACTTTTGAAACACCATCAAGAAACACTGACTACAAATAATAAATATTTATACAAATGTATATGTGACATTCATAGTCATTCAATCTTATTTTTCTCAAGGCTTAAAAAGTATTATGTGTTTATAGCCAAAGGAAAGCATACTTGGCTAGGAATCTGGAGACAGGGTTTGAGTTTCAACTTTTTGCACTGATATCTCCTATTTCTAGGGTCAGTCACTTCATTTTTCTTAGAGTTTCCTTATCTCTAAAATGAGTAGGGCAGACTCCACAACTGTTGAAGTTGAAGCTCCATGATTTGCCACCCACAGCCCTTCTAGTATTTGTTTTATAAGTTACCCACACGCATGCCTTTGCTGTATAAGGCACTATAGAAATACGGCCTTTTGGTTTTGACTAGGTTTTATACACTACTCCTAGACTTTTTTATTGTATTATCCACAAATATAATTATTGCTCATAGTCACCAAGGTATTGATAATTACTGCAACAGCTAGTACTTACATAAGTGCTTATTACATGACTATACTGTACTAAGCACTTTACACATATGAACTCTTCTCACCACAAACCCATGGGAAAGAAACTATTATTATTCCCATTTTTGCAACTGAGGGGACTGAGGTACAGGTGGGTTATGTAACTTGCCCAGGGTCAAAAAGTTTACAAGTGGAAGAGTTGGGATTCAAACCCCAAACCCGCTCCTAGAAGCCCATCAGTTTAACTCCAGCCTTGCACTTGGCTAGAGGGTCCATAGGAGGTGAAGTGCAGCAGAGTTCATCCACAAAATATTGGCAGAGTCCCCAAAACTGCACTCATACTATGAATACTCCCAGGAATAACCAATGGTTTGTGATTTACAAACCCAGCATACATACTTGCAATTCTTATTTCTTTCTTTCCTGCTTCAGTTTTGCAAGTAAATAACAAGGATGGAAAAGAGATTAAACTAAATCTACCTTCCTTATCTCAATTATTTGGGGAAATGTACAAATAACAGGAACTGTGGGACTACTGGTAACTTCCACATCCCACTGCTGAGTAGGCAGAGCTCCGTTATAACAAGCTCCCAGTCATGGTCCAGGGACGTTGCATGTTAAGTCATGTCCCCCAAAAACGAACAGCTGAAAACAGTGACCAGGCAGACATAGAAACACCAGTTCTGCAGCCTCAAATCTCTAAGACTGAGGTTGTCTAAGAGCCTGGGACCATGAGGTAACAAAAAAACTACCTCTGCAGCAAAATATGTTACAGTGTGCAATTAAACTGGTCAGTGGTATACAAAATTAGGGCAGAGAGAAAATACTGGTAATCAAAAAAAAAGCCCTATTTAGCTATTCAGCACATTGTTTTTGTATATGTATACTCATATATTTCCCCAATTATTAACCAACTCCAATCTTGCACTTGGCTGAGATTCAAGAGATCTTCCCTATGGGAACCAGAGAAGACAGGTCTGAGTTCTGGAACCCAGGCAGCCGCCCCTAGGCTGCCCACGAGGCGGGGCAAGTCCTCGTTTGGCAAGGACAAAAGGAAATTACTTCAGCGAAGAGGAGACGGTGAGCTCCTCCGGTAGGACAAAGCCACACTTTGGCTCACCACATCTCGCCCGAGTTTCACGTCCAAGGCCACGGACTTCTATCGCCTGCTCTTCAAACCCAGCACTGACAGACAAGGGGATGAGAGCGGTACTGAGAAACGATGGGAAGAGAAGGTGTTTTGTTTTCCCAAAGGAGAAAACAACCCCACATTTTAATCAAAACAACCTTTGGAGAAGCCAGCGAAGACTTCTTCGCCCGGCCTGTCTCAGGACTTTTGAATCACTTCCTCCTTTTCTGATGTGTCTGAGTTTGAGATTACAAAGTTGCTGAGAAAGTCTTGCCTCTCCGGCAGCTTCCTGCGAGTGAGAGCGGGCGCTGACCCTGCCCGGCGCCGCCACCTCGGGCGGGAACCGGAGGGCGCCGCGGCGCGAGGAGGGACTGGGATGGGTTCCGCGGGGACAGAGCGCGAGCGCTGCCCAGCCGCCTCTCCTGCTTACCCCAGGGTGCTGATGAAGCCGTTGACAGAGCCCTCCGCGTACAGGGACACGATGTCCCCTATGTAGAGGAAGCTGGACATTTTATCAGACATGCTGCTTCATGTTCCAAAGTGAACCTCCCTCCTCTTCCCTGCGCCCTCGCGGCTCTCTCCAAAGGAGCTGCAGCGGCAGAGGCAGAATGGAGCGCAGGACCGCTGCAGCGGCGCAGGGCACAGTCCCGGCGACCGAGAGTAGGGGTTCAGCCTGCTTCCGCACCGCAGGATCCGGGCAGGAGCGAAGGCGCCCTGTGGACACCCCACGACGTGCGCAGCCCCGACGCCCCGAGAAGCTGCAGCAGACGCCTCCTCGGCAGGTTTCCTGTTCCTTCAGAAGTTTTCTCTCCAACACCTTTGCTCCTCCTCCTCCCTCCTCCGCTCCCTTCTTCTAGTCCCCTCCCCGCTCGGCGTCCCGCCGCAGCCGTCACCGTCACCGCAGCCCCGCGGGAGCTGGAGGTTGCAGAGCCCCTCGGTCCCCTCAGGGGAATTTTTGGACCAGGTGCTGGTGCCCATCCGATCAGGCGGAGGAGAGGATCCCAGGGGAGGCGGGGGCATCCAATCAGGCAACGGCGACCGGGGGCGGAGCTGGACAGGGGCGGGGCGACTCTGAGGAGGCCGGGCCACCGGGGAAGCCAAAGAGGTGGACGCAGCGGCGGACGCGGGGAGGAGCAATGGGCGGTGCTGGAAGAGCTGCAGGGGGCCGGAGCCTCCGGGGGGGACGCTGCCTATTCCAACTGGAGAGGAAGGACCTGGGGCGCTACAGTCCCTGCCTGGGAAAGCGAATGAGCCTGAAAGGGACTAAAAGGGTGCGAATTGGTGAAGGGGAGAGTGCATGCATGACCCATGCTCAGTAGAGTGAACCAGCGAGACTCCTGAACATGAAAACGTGGAGTAGGGGTGTGGATGGGGTGGATGGGATTGAGTAACTCGCTGATCAAGGGAGAGGAAGAAGTTGAAGTGAAGGAAAACATAAAAATAAAAAAATAAATACATAATAAAGAAAAGGAGGGAGGAGGGAGTAAAAATCTCGCTTGGCATATGTAATTTTGTTGTTTTGTTTTTCTCAAGTATATAGCCTCTGTGAAACTTGACCCAGGAGCAGATGTCTAGGTGAGTGGGAGCTTCCGTGGAGCTTTCGTCACTTGGCCGAGCCTGCAGTTTTTGTAGCCAGCCCCTGACGATGAGGGCACTGTGGACCTGTGCCTACTCTTAACTTCTGTTAAACCTCCAAGGCTGGGCCTCCTGTGCTTCCTTAACTTCAAGCCAAGGCTAACCATGTACCTCCTGGAGCCCATTGTCACTGTCTCATTGACAGCCCTTACTTGTTTATATTTAAAGTTGATGACTTTTGAAGCTCCAGCTGTTGCGAACAAACTGGAGGCAGCACACGTTTGAACTCCTTCTCTGTTGCTTTTGAAGTCTTCACCTTAGAACATCGTTTAAAAGTCTTTCACCCTACCCTTCTAGAAGACCTGAAGGAGGCAAACTCTAGCAGTAATGACAGTCGACACTCAATTTAAAAAAAAAAAAAAAACTGCTACTTAAGTAATCCCACAGAGCAACGTTTGCAGAAAGGCAGAGGAACTCTGGGAATGCAGAGGGATATGTGCCAAATTATGCAACTAGCCAAAATGTACCTTACAGTTCAATGGTGTCACTCATGTCTTACAGCTCAAAGATGGTTTGGGTTGAAATTTATAGTCATACAATAGACTGTAAGAGAAAAATCAGCTTAATATTCAAATGTTTGTATTTAGAAAGCCTTCAGGAAAGAAAAGAATAGACTCTGGATCCAGGAAATGCCAGTACAAAGTCTGTGTGTGTTGAGATAAACTGGACCTAGTCATTGACTTACCATGCAGCTGAGAGATCTCTTTACTTCTGTGTTCTGGAAAAGATAACTTAGCTACTTAGAAATGCCTATTAATGATAGAAGCCCTCTTCTGCCTACACATGTGACATTACTGTTGACATTACTGCAAGAAACTGGCCATAATTATTAAAAAGCTTGAGATGGAACAAGATGATGACTATAGAAATGGAAGTTTCTTTTTTTGGGGGGAGGGGGGTACTAGGGATTGAACTCAGAGCACTCCACCACTGAGCCCCCTCCCCAGCCCTATTTTGCATTTTGTTTGGAGACAGGGTCTCAATGAGTTGCTTGGGGCCTCAATTTTGCTGAGGCTGGCTTTGAACTTGTGACCCTTCTGCCTCAGCCTCCTGAGCCACTGGGATTACAGGTGTGAGCCAAGGTGCCCAGAGGAAATTTCTTTTTATCCAAGTGATCTATGCATTACATTCCATGGTTTTCCATATTGCACAGTCCTGTGCTATACATCTAATGGATGCTCAACAATTACTGGTCAAAGTCATGAATGTTCTTTGTTACCTCAAGGCACAGAGTTACTGTGGACAACACATAATAATGTTTATGTTCATGAATAATGTTTATGTTCATGAACAGATAAAAGTATCAAGTCATGTACCCAAGTTCTAGCTCTTGGTAAGCATGTCTCCTGGGCCCAAAACAGGGTCCTCTAAAAATTAAAGCCCAGCACTGGTGTCCTGTTGCCTGGCCTAAGAATACATTCATTTTAATGCACCTTTCAACACTTCTCACTTTGCTTTCTGCTTATTTTTGTACATATTGAATCTTACCAAACTAAAAGTATTCTAAGAATGAAATCAGTGTCTAATTCATGTTTTATCCCTTGTGGGACCTGGAAGTGCCCATTGAAAGTTTCAATAAATATTGGATAGGTAAATTAAATAATAACTAATGTAGAATGTTTTAATGTTAAAATATTTATATTACCTCTGATAATGACAGTAGTAGATGTTGTGAATATTAGTTTAACCAAATAGAGTCTCATGGGCTGAGAGCAGGTGTCATTTCAGCAAACGCTCTGGTCATCATGCCCTATATGAAGAGACAATAAATAGAGCAGAGTGTAATATTTAAAATGTTTATTCCCAGAGGATTTACTATATTAAAAGGTTTCCAGTAAAAAAGTTCTTCCATCAGAGATGTTTTCAGGGTAATTTATAATCAGTGTTTACTTGAATGTTCTTAGATCAATACTAGAAGTGAAAGGGTTTGCAAGCTATTATCTGTCAAATGAGTGTTTCATGAATTGCTTTCCTCTCTTCCCTTCCTTGTAATGAATATAATTTTTTAAATGTAGTGGTTTATTGAGCAGTCTCCTTCATGAAATACAAATAAAATACAATTTTTTAAGTCATCCCATTTCAAAAACACTCTATTAAATCTACATGTTCTGTTTTTTAATAATATTTCAAGGAAAGTCCTTGGATATAAAATATTTTCAATTATTAAAAATACACATTCAGGGGGCTGGGGATGTGGCTCAAGCGGTAGCGCGCTCGCCTAGCATGCGTGCGGCCCGGGTTCGATCCTCAGCACCACATACCAACAAAGATGTTGTGTCCGCGGAGAACTAAGAAAAAATAAATAAATGTTAAAATTCTCTCTCTCTCTCTCTCTCTCTCTCTCTCTCTCTCTCTCTCTCTGTCCCCTTCTCTCTCCTCACTCTTTAAAAAAAAAAAATACACATTCAGCTAGGCGTGGTGGCGTACATCAGGAATCCCAGCTACTCAGGAGGCGGAGGTAGGAGGACAGCAAGTTCGAGGTCTGCCTCAGCAACTTAGTGAGACCCTCAGTAGTTTAGCATGACACTGTTTCTAAATAAAAAGGTCTGGGGCTGAATGGACAAAAGTTGAAGGCATTCCCTCTAAAATCTGGAACAAGACAGGGATGCCCTCTCTCACCACTTCTATTCAATATAGTTCTCGAAACACTGGCCAGAGCAATTAGACAGACGAAAGAAATTAAAGGCATAAAAATAGGAAAAGAAGAACTTAAATTATCACTATTTGCAGATGACATGATTCTATACTTAGAAGACCCAAAAGGGTCTACAAAGAAACTACTAGAACTAATAAATGAATTCAGCAAAGTGGCAGGATATAAAATCAACACGCATAAATCAAAGGCATTTCTGTATATCAGCGACAAAACTTCTGAAACGGAAATGAGGAAAAACACTCCATTCACAATATCCTCCAAAAAAATAAAATACTTGGGAATCAACCTAACAAAAGAGGTGAAAGATTTATACAATGAAAACTACAGAACCCTAAAAAGAGAAGTACAAGAAGATCTTAGAAGATGGAAAAATATACCCTGTTCATGGATAGGCAGAACTAACATCATCAAAATGGCGATATTACCAAAAGTTCTCTATAGGTTTAATGCAATGCCAATCAAAATCCCAATGGCATTTCTTGTAGAAATAGATAAAGCAATCATGAAATTCATATGGAAAAATAAAAGACCCAGAATAGCAAAAGCAATTTTAAGCAGGAAGTGTGAATCAGGTGGTATAGCGATACCAGATTTCAAACTATATTACAGAGCAATAGTGACAAAAACAGCATGGTACTGGTACCAAAACAGGCGAGTGGACCAATGGTATAGAATAGAGGACACAGAGACTAATCCACAAAGTTACAACTATCTTATATTTGATAAAGGGGCTAAAAGCATGCAATGGAGGAAGGATAGCATCTTCAACAAATGGTGTTGGGAAAACTGGAAATCCATATGCAAAAAAATGAAACTGAATCCCTTCCTCTCGCCATGCACAAAAGTTAACTCTAAATGGATCAAGGAGCTTGATATCAAATCAGAGACTCTTCATCTGATAGAAGAAAAAGTTGGCTCCGATCTACATATTGTGGGGTTGGGCTCCAAATTCCTTAATAGGACACCCATAGCACAAGAGTTAATAACAAGAATCAACAAATGGGACTTACTTAAACTAAAAAGTTTTTTCTCAGCAAGAGAAACAATAAGAGAGGTAAATAGGGAGCCTACATCCTGGGAACAAATTTTTACTCCTCACAGTTCAGATAGAGCCCTAATATCCAGAGTATACAAAGAACTCAAAAAATTAGACAATAAGATAACAAATAACCCAATCAACAAATGGGCCAAGGATCTGAACAGACACTTCTCAGAGGAGGACATACAATCAATCAACAAGTACATGAAAAAATGCTCACCATCTCTAGCAGTCAGAGAAATGCAAATCAAAACCACCCTAAGATACCATCTCACTCCAGTAAGATTGGCAGCCACTATGAAGTCAAACAACAACAAGTGCTGGCGAGGATGTGGAGAAAACGGTACTCTTGTACATTGCTGGTGGGACTGCAAATTGGTGCGGCCAATTTGGAAAGCAGTTTGGAGATTCCTGGGAAAGCTGGGAATGGAACCACCATTTGACCCAGCTATTGCCCTTCTTCGGACTATTCCCTGAAGACCTTAAAAGAGCATGCTACAGGGATGCTGCCATATCGATGTTCATAGCAGCACAATTCACAATAGCTAGACTGTGGAACCAACCCAGATGCCCTTCAATAGATGAATGGATAAAAAAATGTAGCATCTATACACAATGGAGTACTATGCAGCAATAAAAAATGACAAAAATCATAGAATTTGCAGGGAAATGGATGGCACTAGAGCAGATTATGCTTAGTGAAGCTAGTCAATCCCTAAAAATCAAATACCAAATGTCTTCTTTGATATAATGAGAGCAACTATGAACAGAGCAAGGAGAAAGAGCAGGAAGAAAAGACTAACATTAAACAGAGTCATGAGATGGGAGGGAAAGGAAGAGTAAAGGGAAATTGCATGGAAATGAAGGGAGACCCTCATTGCTATACAAAATTACATATAAGAGGTTGTGAGGGGAATGGGAAAATAAACAAGGAGAGTAATGAATTACAGTAGATGGGGTAGAGAGAGAAGATGGGAGGGGAGGGGAGGGGGGATAGTAGGGGATAGGAAAGGTAGCAGAATACAACAATTACTAATTGGGCATTATGTAAAATTGTGGATATGTAACCGATGTGATTCTGCAATCTGTATTTGGGGTAAAAATGGGAGTTCACAACCCACTTGAATCTAATGTATGAAATATGATATGTCAAGAGCTTTGTAATGTTGTGAACAACCAATAAAAATAAATAAATAAATTACATAATAATAAAAAAAAATGAAAAAAAAAAAAGGTCTGGGGCTGAAGCTCAGTGGTAGAAAACCCCTGGGTTCAGTACTCCAGTGCTGCCAATAAATAAATAAATGAAAATATATGCTTTGCACGTGTGCACATTCACATACTCGTATGTACACACATACAAACACGCACTCACACATGTGCGAACATCCCAGTACAGTTTCAAACATTGGTCTCATCTCCTCCAGCCCTCTTCAGATCAATGAGTAAGTCACAGGAAAGGAGGTGTCTGCCTTTTATCACTATACATAGGTCTTCATGAGCTCCTTGGGTGTTGAGATGGAGAGCTCGAATCAGGATGAAAAGTGTAAGTGTATCACTATGTGAGTTCAGTTTTCTATTGACTCTGCTGCTCATCTGGCCAGCCCAGACTATTTGCAGAGGACTTGTTGTCAGGTAGGTATCAAATATCACCTCCCTGTTGGGCTCTAAAACACCTCTGTGCATTTCTTTGGAGTAGATGAGCTGGCCCCAGCCTGAATTCTTCCTCTACCCTCTCACTGTACCCCTGATAGTAGGCCCCACAGACAGACAACCCTTTCAAACATAGTTCAAGTAGATCTGGTTGTGCTTTGAGTGTAGGAAAGTCGGGAATAGTCTTATTCATGGCAAAGCAACCAGTGCACAGGACCCTTGCCTACAAAGTTCCCAAACTCGATTCGATATTTGTTTTGCTGGCACCATCCTGAAATTCTCAGTCTTTTTTTTTTTTTTTTTTTTGAGAGAGAGAGAGAGAGAGAGAGAATTTTTTTAATATTTATTTTTTAGTTTTCGGCAGGCACAACATCTTTATTTGTATGTGGTGCTGAGGATCGAACCCAGCGCCGCATGCATGCCAGGCAAGCAAGCTACCGCTTGAGCCACATCCCCAGCCCTCTCAGTCAATTTTTAACAAGGAACTCTGCATTTTCATTTTGCACTGGACCCTGCAACTTATGTAGCCAGTCCTGGATTCAGGAATCCTGACCACAACAAAGAGTAAGCAGCTTGCCTGCTCCACTGATCCCTCTCATGAATCTTTCTCTCTCTTGCAATTCCTTTTTTCCATCTCCGCCATCTCAACAAGTCTGACACATCAAGTCACTTCCAATTAGGATAATTAACACCAAAATTCTCCACTTGTAGTACTACCACCCTCCAAGTTTCTTTCCAAATGTCCTCATTGGGACAAGGGTAAAACTCTGCCATCCCTCACTAATCAAAAATGGACAACTTAAACTGAGGATGTAAAGTAGTATGAGACTCTGAGCTCAATCCCCAGAAACACACACACACACACACACACACACACACACACGTTTTCCAGTAGTGGGGATTGAACCTGGGTGCTCTACCACTCCATCACTGAATTACATCCCCAATCCTTTTTATTTTATTATGAGCAGGGTCTCACTAATCTGCTGAGGCTGGCCTCAAACTTATGATTATTCAGACTCAGCATCCTGAGTTGTTGAGATTACGTGTGTGTGTCACCATGCCTGGCTGGGTGTATATATATTTCCTTTTTTTAATATTTATTTTTTAGTTGAAGTTGAACACAATACCTTTTATTTATTTATTTATTTATTTTTATGTGGTGTTGAGGATTGAACCTAGGACCTCACATGTGCTAGGCGAGCACTCAACTACTGAGCCACAATCCCAGCCCATATTTCTTATATTAAATGATTAATATACTCACCTGAATTCATTTTAAGACATGTGATATTTTAAAACTTATATTCTTCAAATAAGTAAATAATCCTTTTAACAGTATTTTTTGAACAATCTTATATTTTCCCATTGATTCTTGATACTTCCTTTATCATATATTGAGTTCTTACAAGTAATCAGGCCTGTAGTCTGTGACTCTGTTGATGATTGCAAATACCTGGTACAAAACAGCTTCCTGCACCTTTGTGCATTGGCCCTGAGACTGGTTAGGTGAAGGTCATGTTCCAGGAACATCCTTCAGGAGATCCAGCTTCTGGGCTCTCTGAAGTTCACATCTCTAGTGTTTTTAAAATGTGTTTAGCCTTTAAATAATTACATGCCACTTGCTCCTCTCAGTCCTTTAGATACTTGACTTTCTGTGATTGTGATCATGGCCCATCTGCCTCCAAATGATTTGAAGAAGTATAAAAGTCCATTGGATGTAAGTCCCTGTCCTGAGCATTTTCCCTGAGCACAGCTTAAAGTGGATGTTATGACTGGGATCCAGAAAATTTCCTGGGCTAATTATTTCAGCAGCAAAGAGCAAAGGGCAATGGAAGGGAAGTATATAAAAGACTTCTTGCCTTAAATAAACTTATGATTCAGTTGGTTAATCAGGATGCACATACCTGAAATAATGCACAAGAGCAGATGCATAGTTCTGCAGTTCAAACCACTTATGCAAATGAGAGGAAACCAAGTTAAATTTGGGGGAAAAAGACAGGGGATGAGAGATTTCAGAAATTTCTTCCTGGGTTTATCCTCCCTGTTTTTGCCTCTTTCTGAGTCATGGTACTACTTTCTCTTTTCTCCCCTATCTTACTAATTGGGTGATCTTGGGAAGATTCCTTATTTTTTCTGTTTCTTCATTTGTAAAATGGGATTAATAATAGCAATTATTTCATGGGGATTGTTAGGTAATGTATGAAGAGTACTTAACTCAGAGAATCAAACATAAAAGTTACTGATATATATTAGTTTCCTCCTTAGAGTCATTCCTTTCCCTCTACAGAAACTTGCTTTCGAACTTTTCATTCATGACATTTACTAATTGGTAAGCAGTCTCTTTCCATTTTTAAAGACAGGATTGAAATTCCTGAAGTAAGCTTTCCAGAGCAGTCCAGAAATCCCACGGGATATTGGAAATGGGACCATACCTTGCATAATCTCTTTTAATTTGATTTTAGACCCTTAACTGCCCAAGCAACCTTTATTGTGGGCATCAGAGTCTGTGAGAGGCCATTATCATTCATGGAACCATAAACATGACACTGTTCTCTGATGTTGGATGGCAGTTTTCTCTGTGGGTTTTATCTGTTCCCTTCTGTGAAGAGATAAAAAGCCGTCAGCTTGTAGAAGGCAGAGTTCTCATGTGACATTTGTGGGTGGTTTTGCAGCATTGGGCTGGAAATTTGGCTACCTTTTTTTTTTTTTTAATCTCAAAAATTTCCCCCTGATCTGAAATTTGACTGCTTTAAAAAATGATTTCTTTTACACATACTAAGAAAATTAAAATATTCCTGAAAGAATTTAAATTTCAATAGACACCAAGTATTGACTACTGTTTGCTTGTGGAAGGCAGGGAAGGCACTGATGTGTAAATTGGAGAGCCGTTGATTCAGTGTCTGAAGACGTTTGTGGCTGGCTGTCACTAGTGTCTTTTTGCACTGGTTGCAACATCTCTTACGCTTGGTTTTCTTATGATCTTCAATATTGCTTTTCTTTCAGATAATGGTAATCATAATAATAGCTAACATTTATTGAGTGCCTAGTGCTAGGCACTACCAGCCTAGCCCTTTAAATTTATTTTCTAATTTAAACTTCACAAGGACCGTGTGAGACTGATACCGCAGACTGAGGTCAAACCCTGGCTTTGGAAACAGGCTAAGGATCAGGAGATGGTATGGATAGCCTTGTGGCAAGAAAATCAGACTCGTTGCTGCCTTGAAATTGGCCTTCATTTCCAGAATTTTTTCAGGTTAAGAGATTATTTCTTTGGAAACCATTTCTTTATAAGAGATCTGGTTTGGGATTATTCTTAAACTCCTGTGTACTGGACAACATCCTGACAGTGATAGAAACCAACATCGTCAATGAGGGACAGATGGATATTGTGTCCCTGATATCAGGGTACTTTGAAGAACACATTGTCTTTTGTGTACTATTCTGGCTGGAAATTCCTAACCTAATCCAGTTTTGGTATTGTTTTGTTTTTGTGGTGCTGGGGATTGAACCCATGGTCTTGTACATGCTAAGGAAGCACCGTACAGCTAAGTTACATCCCAAGCCCAACCTAATCTATTTGTGAAGAAATACAAGACAACCCTGATTGAGAAATAGTCTACAAATAAATATATATATTTTTAAATGTCAATGGCATTAAAGACAAAGTACAGCTGAGGAATTGTTACAGATTAAAAGATATTAAAGAGTTCTGACAACTAAATGCTAAATATGATTGGATAGGATTCTGTCCTTGGAGTCAAATGCTATAGAAGAGCACTACTGGGATAATAGACAACATTGGAATTTGGACAGTAGATAAGGTACAAATTTTATATCAATGCTAAATATCCTGAACTTGATAGTTGCTATATCAGACTATTGTTGTTCTTAGGTACTGTATACGTGAAGTATTAAAAAGTAAGCAGACTCAATTATGCCACCTGCACTCAAATGTTTCTGAAAATAAATTGTGTGTCTATAGAAAAAGAGCTATAAAATGTGGCAAATTATTAAAATTACTAAATTTGGGGCAAAGCTATGTATTCTTTTTGTTAAGGTTTTTCTGCAATTTTGAGGTTATTTCACTAGCCAAGATTTACTTGAACCCTGTCTCCCTCAGCTCCTGCCCACATACAACCTCTCCTTCAGGAGTGATGCCAAACCCCACCCCAGATCTGCTACATCAGAATCTCAGAGATGGGGCTCAGGGATTTGTGTGTTAACAAACTTCAGGTCCGTCTTATTTATACGTACTAGATCTCGAGAACTGCTTGCTTGGAATTGGAGGTTAACCCCATTCAGGCTGCTACCCTATAGGGCAAAGGTATGTGGGTGGGTACTGGGGTGGTGACTACAGGTTCTACCTCACAGGAGTGTTGAGATAACAGTGGCTGATGATGGTTATGATATTCTCTCCTGTACCATCTACCCTTCTTTTAGCTTGAACCCAGAAGCCCAAGGACACATTTCTTAGTTCAACATTTCAATGAATATAAATGACTAATCTCTATTTATTAGAATTCATCATGGTGAATACAAATTGATTATAGTGAATTGGCAGAGTTGTCTTTTGTGTGTGTGTGTGTGTGTGTGCGTGTGTTTCTGGAGATTGAGCTCAGAGTCTCATACTACTTTACACACACACACATACATACACACTCTCCAAAGGAAAGGGAATTGGATGTATCACACCCTATGAACAAGGGATTTCTTAGCAATACATATGTATTAAAATAGAAATTCTATATATGAAAAATACTTTATTTGCTATTATGTTTATCATAGAATTTATAATAACAAGAATAATTAATAATCATTAGAAAAAGTAAATACTGAACATTAGCAGATTATGGATGCATGTTATAGTTTGTGACATGGAATGTAGCCAATGATTCTTATTAAGAATATATGAACAAACAAACAAAAATTTTTTAAAAGTGACATTAGGCTGGCAATGTATCAGTGGTTAGAGCATTTGTCTAGCATGCTTGAAACCCTAGGTTTGATCTCTAGCAATGCAAGATAAGAAAGAGAAAAAAGAGAAAGAAAAGAAGAAAGAAAGAAAAATGTATAATAATACATAAAATTATTTCTATGCTGACTTAAAAAGCAAGATTAGTGTTCTACATTAAGTATATTCACTGTAAGGTAGGGGGAAAGCAACATATAAGAAAAAGACATGTTTGATAAACTGTGGGTAATTTTTCTACTTTCCTAATGTTTTAGAGAGTATTAATTTTTAAATAAAAAATATAAACATACAGGAGTGAATGACATTTATTTATTTATTTATTTATTTATTTATTTATTTTTGGCAGTGCTGGGAATTGAACCCGGGGCCTTTCATTTGCTTTTAAGAGGAAAAAAAATTGTTTTCAAGCCAAGTCTAGAAACAGCAGTAGAGAGCAGGCAGAGCAGTAGAAGGGGACTGGTCAGCTTTATCGGGGCAGAAGACAAGATGGGAAACTGTTGGTGTTTCAATTGATCTATTCCTATCAATGCATATTTTAGAAAATGTTTATTGCCTTCTTTATAGTGAATCATAAGCAGAGTACATAGAGCTCCAGGGCATTCCACTAACTTATTTTTGCTGGGCCAGTGTCTCCTGGCATCTTTCAGGACATCTCAGTGGAAAAAAAGTGTACGTGGAAATTCAAGAAGCTTGTAGAATTTGAATCCACCCTTCTTGGCAAAAGCAGAGTTAAGACTGGAATGTAGTTCTCCATGACAACCTTATCAGTGTTTGGGGTCTGCTTATTTCTGGGTACCATGTTCCAGGAAAGTGTTGCAACTAAGCTTGTTACCATTTTCCCCTTAGTTACAGGCACCAGGATTTGTACTCACTCACCAGCACAATCTCTGCTTATCAAAGTGGAGCAGGTATTGTATTCAATAAGCCTAGCAATGAATGACATAGAAATATTGACAGAAAGAGAAAATGCTAAACCCTTTTCCACAGGAAATTTTACAATTAGTCAATCCATGGGCCTCGATTCAGCTCCTGATCTCTCCCAAATCGTCCTTCCATCTACCCTTCAATATGTTGTAGGACTTGTTTAAATCTCATCTGGTATTGTTCCTATTTAAATAGATTTATACTAGAGAAAACTCAAAAATTTCCTTCAAACAGCGTACTTTTTGCAGCTGCTTCTCACAGACTTTCATTTCTCTGAAAAGATAGACACTTGCCTCAGATGTCACTTCCTACTCCTATTTGTACACTAAGATAACAGTTCACCAGGTTTTGAATACATGCTCACTTCCTCATAGACTCAAAGAGTGTGTCTTTGTACCCTAGAATTTCTGGAAGAATGTGTATATGGCAGTGTGTGTGGAACTAAGGGGTCGGCAGATGGTGGTAGATTAGAAAAACTTGCTAACAGTCCCTGTCTTGTTTTCTTCTGAGAAGCATGTCTTTTTCTCTATAAGCCACAGTCCTTCATTCCCAGGTCGCTTGAAACATTGCCTCTTAAAGTCGTTTCATAATTGCCTCTATCTCTGATGTTAAGAATTCTTGCTATACACCATTTCCCCAACACATGGCGTATATATATCCATGTAAAGTTCTACCATCTTGTGGTTTGGGCTGTATTACAAATCTACGTTAGCTTTGCTTTGCATTCTTAGAGCTTAAAATCATTCTTTTTCTTTATTTATTAGCATTTTTTCCTTCCAGTATCTATTTTTCTTTACCAATATTCTTATTGTCAGCCTATTATTTGACAAAATAGGGAAATATGAGGAGAGAGATCTCTTTTTCTCCACCCTCTACCCTTCACCCCTGCTGCAACAGATGCCAACAGTTCAAACTGCACCACTCATGATAATTTGTACCATAGCTTTTGTCAGCCTTAGATGCTTTCCCATTGTTCCACTTCTAAACAGCCACTTATTTCCGCCTCAAAACTGATGGAAATATCAGCTTTATTTTTTTTTCCCCAAACTGAGTCTATATACTTTTTTCCACCTGTGACTGAGTCAATTTGTAGACAGTTAGGCACAGGATTTGGAAACAAAACGAATTGCTTCCTCATCTGTCTGACAGCATTCTTATAACCCAAGCAGAGACAATCAGTTTTATATAGTTGAGTTGTTGTCTTGTTTGACGATTGAGTTCTGAAATCAGAATTAAAGTAAAATGGAAGAAAGTTTTTAAAACCTTCTTTTCAAAAGTATGGTTGTACTAAAACAGAGAAGAGTTAATGAAAAACTCCTTTTTCACACTCTTTCCAGGAGCCACAGCCTAAGGAGGGGTAGGTATAAAGGGTAAAAGTAAAGATGGGGGTCTCCATCTGTTCAGCCTCAGATGAGGACCCCCTTGGCCACATCACAACATGACAAAGTGGAAAAGGAAATGGCCCCGGTACAGAAAAGGTCCAGTGCATGGGGCAGGTAGCCTTACCTTATAACAACCCGCTCTTATCCTGAGATAAGGAACTTATCCTGAAAGACTGGCATTAGCCCCTACCGAGGGCAACCCCCAGTGATCTACCAATCTTCCACAAGGCCCCACCTCCATTTTTTTTTAATACCTACCCTTTAGTTTTAGGTAGACACAATATTTTCTTTGTGGTGTTGAGGATCGACCACCCCTGCAAGCTCCACCACTGAGCCACACCCCCAGCCCTAGGCCCCGCCTCTTAAAAGCTCCACCTTCTCAGCATCACCACACTGGAGACCAAGCCTCAGTAAACAACCTTTGGGAGATACATGAAATCCAAATCGCAGCACTTGTATTTTTAAGGTAAGTGCTAATTATAGAGATTATCGAGGATAGAAAAGGCAAACTTGGGTGGTTTGTGTTATAATTGAGGGATGTCAAATATTTCTACGTTAAAAAATATTAAACTAACTTCTAGCTCCATTAAGCAGCTAAATAAAAGGTTCAGCATTTCTGTAAACAGTATTTTCTGCTTATAAAAGCCGAACTTTCCTTATTACTTGTTTCCATTACTTATCCCAAAATAGATGCATCCTCTTTTCTGTGTGTGTAGTTTTAATCATTGAATATTATTTTGACCACAGAGCTTATAAGTATAATGAACATATATGTCTTATAGATTCTTAAAAAGACAACATTATGAATTTCTTAAAAGTCATATAAAACTTGAATATTAATTTTGATTAAATCTGTAGTATATTTGGGGTCACATCATATTTGTAAAACTCGAAATTGAGAGTACTTTGTTAATTGAACTTATATCTTTTTTAAGTTAGTATGTGCTAATGTGTATAATAAAGACATACTTTCAAATTTAAAGCAAATCAAGAAATTGCAGCAATTATCAAATCAACAAACTTCACATAACATCAATTACCTATAATTCATTGGCAATTTTCAAGAAACCAAGTCTGCACTTCATTGAATTCCAAGAAGGAAAAAATATCCATATCACAAACACTCCTCAGTCACATGGTCTGCATATAGGACAGAGATTTTACTCACTCAATATTAATATTTAATATGGATTCTCATAACACAATTTTCTTGGCCTAACCTAACTAGGATCACATAGAACAACTCTGTCAATTATCACACATTTTAATAGTGTTTAGAATTTGTAGAATTATTTGCCTACTCAGTTGAGCCCCAGCCCAACATATAGTGAATACAGAGGGAAATCCTGGCATGACAGCTCTGAAAACAAGGGAGGATATCAGTAAATGCAAATAAAATTGTGGTGTAGATAATTACATTGCTAGCATTTTTTCTTCAGTGACATTTCTGGGAAAATAAAAATAAATTGCATTTTCTTGTTTAATACCAATCTCCCAATTTTACTGAAAAATACCCAGTGGCTTCCAGCTATATACTTAATTCATCCACATTTGGACTTTTCATCATTACACTGAATTAACAGAGGAATTTCTCAAATTGGTCTTTATTAGAAGAAAATGCATCTGTTCTTTATGTGGTGCAATTTGAAATCCTATATTATTAAATTTTATATAATCTAAAGAAAATTACAATATATATTTGTGACAAATTTGTAGAGATCAAATATGTATTCTTGGCTCATATCCTTCAATATTGCCATTAACCTTAAAATGAAAGAATTTTTTTATCTTTCTATAACATTTGGCTATTCCAGATGAGCAGGAAATTCCTTATCAGTTTATTCAACGTAATTTATACTCCAGATACATTATGGGACCAGAGGCAGTGCCTGAGAGAAGTGAAAGGAATCAATGCTCTTGAACTTTGTATTACTCAATCCTATTTTTACATACGACTCAATCAACAGAATAAATTATCTTTAATATCCATAAAATAGCAAATGATTGACTTTTTTGTAGTTGTAAATGGACATATACCTTTATTTTATTTATTTATGTGGTGCTGAGGATCAAACCCAGTGCCCCACACATGCAAGGCAAGCACTCTACCACTGAGCCACAACTTCAGCCCTATGAGACTATTTCTATGTAAAAATTTCAGTTAATATTTTTAATTAAGGTTTTATGGGTGAAGAAAGTAAAACATTTCATTCTGTAGATGTTTCTCTTGATGTTTACCAACATGCTCAGTGAGGTGGAAAATTGAAGCAATTCTCTGGATGATTCATGCTATAATAAAATAGTCAAATTCTTGAGTTTAAGCTTAGGCATCTGTTTTGTTTTGTTTTTATTTCTACTTTGTTATTTTGTTTTCCTTTGATTTTGCAAACAGAACACTCCCAGACAGGATAACATCTCCACACCTAGATAAATATCATTTTTTTCCAGATTTACAAATGAAAAAAAAAAACTAAGGACTAAATAAATTAGGTGACTCATCCATAAATCAGAAGTTAAGTCATAACCTCCCGAATTCTCTTCTCCCATGATTATACCATATATCATTCTATCTTTTTCTAATTACAGTGCTCCTCCTTTATCTGTGGTTTTGCTTTCTGCAGTTTCAGTTACCCAAGGTCAACCACGTCCTGAAAATATTAAGTGGAAAATTCTAGAAATAAACGATTTGTAAGTTTTTAATAACTTTTATTACCATACACTGTTACTATTATTATATCTAATTACTAGTGTTGTTAATCTCTTATTGTGCTCTAATTTATAAGTTGAACTTCATCATAAGCATGTATATGTAAGAAAAACATTACTAATGTACATGTAGGGTTTGTTGGTATTCCATTTCAGATGTCTTCCTGGGCTTCTAAAACATATCCCCCATGGAGAAAGGGAGCTACTATAATCCCATTTGCAGTAATTATGCCTAATCTTTAAATAATATACAAATAAATCAAACTACAGTAGAAAATAGAAAATAATGGTTAACAGTAGGAAAAACACTATTACCCTTGTAGAGACAATTGCTCTAATCATCTTGGTGTTTATCTTAACATTTATTACTCATGTATATTATATAGATAATATGTTTTTTAAAAAAATGAGAGTCATATTCAAACCATTTAGAAGCCAAGTTTTCTCACTAAACTATAGATCATTAACATACTTCCATTATGAATAAATCTTATGTGCCACCAGGTAGGTACAATGGTGCACACCTGTAATTCCAGTGGCTTGGGAGGCTGAGGCAGGAGGATCACTAGTTCAAAGCCAGTCTCAGCAACTCAGTGAGGCCCTAAGCAACTCAGTAAGACCTGTCTCTAAATAAAATTTTTAAAAGGGCTGGGGATGTGGCCCAATGGTGAAGCACCCCTGGGTTCAATCCGTGGTACAAAAAAAAAAATCTTATGTGCCTTATTTTTCAAATGCTTATTTTAATGATGAAGAATTGAATTTGAGGATGGTTCAATCTATATTAATACTTTCCAATCAATTTTAGAAAGTTAGTTATCAAAACTTAATGAGATACTACTACATGTATAAAATTGTTGCCATCACTACCAGAAAATGCTTCCATGAAAATATGTTTCTCTTTGACTTTTTAAATGTATAACAGGTATCACATTCATTTTACAAATATTAAACTAACGCATTATTTTCCCCCTTAAATCAGGTTTCAATGAAGTCTCTGCCTTAGAGATCAAACCCTGAAGGCTTGTACATGGGCTAGAATGGATTATTTTGTCCTGATCAGGACAATAAGCCAGAAAGCTGGTAGAGAAGGAATTCACTAAATTCTTGACCCTCCACTTAACCAACAATATCTGTCATAGGATAGGAAAGATGACGTTAGTGCCACAATGTACTCGGCCCTGAGGTTAAAGTGGAACATATAAGAATATGGTGTAGAAGACATGGAGAAATACTGTAGTTTATAGAATCTAAGGCAGAATTGATCATAAGCTGCATCCTGACACCTCCATTGTGGTTTGCACCCTGTTTGTCCCTGACAAAACTCATGTTGATATTGAATTGCCAATGTAGCAGTTGGAGAGGTGATGGGGTCTCTTTAAGAGATGTTTGGGTCATGGAGACCTCACCTTCTCAAAGGGATTAATGTAGTTCCTGCAAGGGTGGTTTAGTCATCTCTAGCCTCCTGTGTCTCCTCCTCCCCCTCTCTTTCTTTCTTTCTTTCTGCACATGCCTGCTTGCCCTTCCACCATATGTGAAGCAACAGAAGGATCTCCCCAGATACCAATCAGAAGCAGCCAAGCCTAGATTTCTTGAGCTTTCCAGCCTCCAGAATTATAATCCAAACAAACCTCTTTTCTTTATTAATCATTCAGTCTTAGATATTCTGTTATAGCAATAGAAAACAGACTAAGACAACCACTAAGAAAAATGATAAGCTAAAACATGACATACGTTCTAAGATTCAGTTTCAAAGATGTTAAAATATGAAAGTGAGTGGAGAGTGCATCTTAAATGCAGTAAGTACAGTGTAAGAAAGGGCAAGGGGCTCTCCTCACTCTGGAGCTTTAAAGTTAACTCAGGGGCAGTTTAAGGCAGAAAGGATCTTGCCTTGCTTCTAGATAGGGCTTGGAGAGGAGTCCGCCTCAAGAAATCCACATTCTAATGGGGAAGGTGGAGAGAAAAAGTGGTGACCTAGTGTAATGGGACAGAGGAGGGAACTTGACACCAGGTCCCCAAAGCTCACCTCTACTCTTGTGTGATATAGATGGAAGCCAAAGTGCTGGTCACAAGGCAGAAGCTATAGCTCAGTGGTAGAACCTGCCTCACATAATCTAGGCCCTGGGTGTTACCCCAACACTGCAAAAAAATAAAATAAAAAGGAAGAAGGCACATGAACTAAGACCTAAAAGCAGGAGTCCCCAAGGTGCCACAGTAGCAGATTCCTTCCCCACTCCGTGATTCAGGGCAGATGACCCCATCATCTAGTAGGCCAGGAGCCAAATAGAGAACAGGGCAGAAAACTCAGTAGGGACCAGGGAGCCAGTCACTGCCAAGTCAGTCAGGGAGAACGCTGGGCTCAGCTCAAACTGCAAAAGTGACTAAACCATGAGTTACATTACTTGCAGATCCAGCCAGCGAAGCCAGCAGCAGCCTGGTGACCAAGAATCATCGCCACAGAGGACAGAGAAGCTGGAGCACAGAACATGGAGCCCGTGTGGAACTAAAAACCCCATCCCCCCAAAGCCACAAGATCACAAAACCACATCCTGCCAGGTGAAATCTAAAGGACCAAACATATACCCAAAAGAGATTAGACGTTTACCTAAAGACACTGTTTAAATTTCTGTAACTATATAGCCAAGTTTTAATGCTCCAGGACTGAAGTCAGCTGTTTCCTGGCCCTCCAGCAGGTGGAGCCTCTGGAGGTTGTGTTTCAGACCCGTGAAGGAAGTACACCTCCTCTGCACGGCTGACTTGCAGAATGAGTACAAAGTAGGACTTCTAGTTAACCTATGACATCTGATGACATCAAACCACCATTATATTTGCCATGCATCTTCCTTGATCTCTCCAACCAGAAGCATTTCCTCTTCCTTTTCTGAATTTTCATAGTACATTGGTTCTCAAAATGTGGTTTCTGACCATCAACATCAGTGCCACCGGAGAACTTGTTAGAAATGCAAATCTTCAGGGCCACCTCACAACTACTATATCAGAAATTCGAAAGGAAGAGTCCTGCAATCTGTGTGTGTGTGTGTGTGTGTGTGTGTGTGTGTTTGTAGTTGGACACAATACCTTTATTTCATTTACTTATTTTTATGTGGTGCTGAGGATCGAACCCAGGATCTCCCACATGCGAGGCAAGCACTCTACCACTGAGCCACAACCCCAGCCCTGCAATCTGTATTTGAACAAATCATTTAAACATTCCAATGCTTGCTAAAATTTGAGAACCATTGTCATACCACTTTGTATCTTTTTTGAGATCTTTTACATGCTAGCCTTGTAGTTTGAGTTTCACTGTCCTGGAGCTGTTGGGTTTGAACATTCTATGTCATAAATGTATAATACAAGTCCTGTTCTAGACATCTAGACACCACTCAGCATCCTTCTCTATTCCTTGCTGATTTACCTCTGGGCTCACTGTTACTCTGGCCAACACTTTCCCCACAACTCATAATACTTTCAATATCTGTATAAATGATGTTTCTTCTATCCTGGCCTCTCAGCCTCAATTCTCACACTCTACTTTAGCCCCTTACTCTAGGAGTACAACATTGACCATAATTACAACCCATACTATCAATTTCAAGAAACTGACTCTCTTAGCTCTATCTACATCCTGTCTTTTTCTTGCACCCCTCTAAACACTCTCATTCATACAGTTTTTTTGACTCTGATTGATCACCACTATCCCACGGTACCCCTCCTTTCACACATCCTATTTTCCTTTCTTACTCAGTTGGATTAGAGTTGATCATCATAACCACTCCAGTGCACTACCTTCAACTCTCTTTGTCCTCTCTTAGTCCTCTCCCTCTATTCACCTGGTAAACTCCAAAGCTGGTTAAATCCAGTGCTCAGCCTGCTCTACAGCTGCACTCCTGACTAATACTGCTGTAGAAAAATGTAAAACCCCCCACACAACCAGTCCCTTCTAAATTTGTAACTACTGATCCTCAAGTGGGTGTGGTGGGCACAATGCATTCTCTTAACTTATCCACCCCCCTAGAAGATGACTTCACACCTTCTTCTCCATCTCCTCCCCAAATGACAAATTTCCCTTCCAGTCTCATGTTGCTGATCGTCTTGCTTCCTATTTCATGGAGAAAATAAAAGCAATTAAAACAACTTCTACAAGCATCTGCTGCAATACCTGTATCATTTTCTCTGTCTTCCACCCTGTAAGGAACTCACTCCAACCCTATCTAATCCCCATACAGAAATTCCCTGGAAAGAATTGTGGATAACTTTATCTTTTATCTCTTTCTCCTCTTTCCATTCTCTTTTGAACCCTTTGCCTCTGCCCCCACTTAGCCATTGAGATTCTTGTCAAGGTCACCTGTGACCTTCATAACGCTATAAATGGTCACTTAGTTCTTTCTTCCTCTTACTCAACTTACTAGGAGTACTTTGCACAATTGATGACTCTCTTCTATATATTTTCTTGGCTTCCGGGACACCATACTTTCTTGGTTTTTCTTGTGCTCCATTACTTATCAGTTCTCTTTGCTGGTTCTTCCTTCTGTCTCCAACATTTAAACAATAAAGTGCCTGAGGGTTCAGACATGGGACCTCAGATGACTGTCTCTCATAAATTTTCCACTTAGAACTTCAAAGTCTATATATCCAGTTGTGTAGATTTGTTTGTATAATAGACACATATTGGCAGAATTTGACATAAGATTACTTTAGCTGTGTATGAAGAAGGGATCCAAGGAGAACAAGAAATTATGTAGGAGCACTAGTGAGAAGACTAATGTAATATAATGGTCTCCTTATCCACAGGGAATACATTCTGAGATTCCCAGCAGATGCCTGACGTTGCAGATAATACCAAACACTATATGTACAGCAAAATGTTTTTCCTGACATATGTACCAATGAGAAGTTTTAATTTATAAATTAGGTACAGTCTGAGATTAAAAGCAAAATAATAAAACAGAACAATTATAACAATATGCTATAATAAAAATTGTGTGTATGTAGTCTTTCCTTCAAAGTATCTTATTCACCTTTCTTCTTGTGATAATGTGACATAATACATGTTGACCTGATGAGATGAAGTGAGGTGAATGACAGGCACTCTGATGTACTGTTCAGCTACTATGTAAGGGTTATTTGAACACAAGCACTGTGATATCATGGCAGTTGATCTGATACCCTAAATAACTACTTACTAATAGATGGGTAACAAGAAGTAATTCATGTCCTGAGTAGGACAGGGTAGGAGATGTCACACTACCAAGATGGTATATAATTTAAAACTTATTTCTGGAATTTTCCATTTACTATCTCTGGACTGTGGTTGATCACAGTACCTGAAACTGTGGAAAGTGAAAATGCAGATAAAGTGGGAGGAATAGGGACTACTATAATCTGGATAAGAAATAAAATTGGTGTAAACTCTAATGATGGTGGTAGAAATGAAGAAAACACACTCATTTAAAATTATTTTACAGCTAAAATCAAAAGATTTTGGTGATAGATTAGATGTGAGTAAGAAGGGAAAGAAAGGATCAAAGATGTCTCCTAAGTTATCAGCTGGGCAGGGGGGAAAATGAGAAGGCTACTAAATGTGCTATGAACAAGAGGAGGGAAATAGGTTTGGGTTTTTTGAAGTGTTGGGAAGATGAAAGTTTAATTTGTAGCTACTTAAGTTTCAGAGGCTTGACACATCTCATTGATAAAATTCGTAAATTAATTGGGATATACAGAACTGGAATTTGTTACATAGGACTGAATGAAGATTATAAAACTATCAAATCATGCTAAGCAACAAAGTAAGATGAAAACTGAAGTATCTTTTAAACAAAGCAATTTGGAGGGCATTAATGAGCTGGACAGCAGCAGTTTCAGTGAAGTTCTGAGTAATGTAAGAGGAGCCAGAAAACAAATGAAGGGAATGGCCTTCTAAGAAGGAGGAACATTTTTTTTTTTCATTGAAAGATAAAATAGAGGAAACTAGGAGAGGGCAGCATGAAGAGGAAGCAAGCGGTGGGATTAAGAGACAGGAAATAGGAAAAATAATAATAGAAATTGAAAGAGAGGGGAACTTATGAGAAAAAATTTTTCTTGGTAAAATAGAAAATGAATAGATTCTCAACTTCCTCAGAAAGTAACACTGGCTATGAGGGGGTGTTAGAATGTTTCTTGGGTAATAAAGTTCAGGTTTCATTTTCATTTTTTTTTATCAGAATAAAAAGATCCATATAAAGTTTAGGCAGTAAGAAAATCATGGGGCTGGGGTTGTGACTCAGAGGAAAAGCGCTCGCCTAGCATGCGTGAGGCACTGAGTTCAATCCCCAGCGTCACATAAAAATTAAATAAAGGTATTGTGTCTACCTACAACTAAAGAATAAATATTTAAAAGAAAAGAAAATGATATGATGTGAAAATAAAAAAATATAAGCTTTTATCTGGAAATGATAAGGCTAGATTTATTACCCTGAAATAGCTACCTATTGCCTGTAATGGAAACAATAAGGAAAAATTAATCAGCAGGAATTCTGTTAATTGTCATTTGAGCACAACCATTTCCTTTCTTTGAAATCCATCTGAAAAAGTCCACAGGGCAAGAAGGTTGCCTCAAATCCAAGGTACAAACACAAGTTATAAGACAAACAGAGGAAATTATTCCATCATAAATCTGTCAGTCAGCAAAACAGTCCATTCAGACCAGCATAAAGACCTTATCTGCTCTTTGGCTGTAATGTTCTGGCTATTTCTCTTTCCTTCCCTTGAGCAACACATTTAGTCATTGCAACCAGGGAACCTGCAATGTGTGAGGGACATTGAAATGTATCTACTAGCTCAATGCTCTCTGGCTGTTTTAAGTGGTATTATAAAAATCACAAGGAGCTGAGCATGGTGGCCCAACCCTGTAATCCCAGCAGCTGGGGAGATTGAGACAAGAGGATTGCGAGTTCAAAGATGGCCTCAGCAACAGCAAGGTGCTAAGCAACTCAGTGAGACCCTGTCTCTAAATAAAACACAAAATAGGGCTGGGGAGTCCATTCACCACAGTCTCTGGTGACAGAGAATTTGATAGCTTTCAAGGGCACCCTCCAGATAGAGAGCACTTCCTTCCATTCACCAGATATCATCTCCCTGATGTTTCCATTTCTCTGAGTTTGCCACATTAGAATTTTTTCTGCAACTCAAAATTCCTATCCCAAATACTGTCCCTTCAAAGAGGAAAGGTAGCTATCATATACCTCTGTTTTCTCCAGTTCACATCTGCAAATTCTTATTTTGATTCCACTTTGTTATGTCCTACCACCATATTTCTGTGATTGGTCCCCAGTTTGATTATATTGATGCCCAGAGTTGAACACAATTATCTAGATATTCTCTAACAAAGAGGAGTAGAATGAAACTATAACCTCTCTTATTTGGAATATTATGTTTATATAATATATTGATTGCTATACCATTAACATATTTATTAAATATCACTAAATTAATATTTCATCCAAAATGTTAATACATCCAGTGATTCCATAGCTTTCTTTTCACTAACGCCACACCATTGACTCACTGTGGCAGGTTGAGAATGGTTTCCCTAAGATGTTCATGTCTTAATCCCTAAAGCCTGAGATATGATACCTTATGTGATAGGAGAGGATTTTGCAGGTGTGATTAAATTAAGGATCTTGGGAAAGGGAAATTATTCAGAATTATCTGGGTGGGCCCAGTGTAATTAAAAAGTTCGTTATAAGAAGGAGGCAGGAGGGCCAAAGTCAGAGGAAATGTGACAATAGAAGCAGCTAACGGAGTGACGCAGGACCATGAACCAAGGAATTTGAGCAGCCTTAAGAAGCTGAAAAAGATAAGGAAACAAATTCTCCCCAAAAGCCTCCAGAAGGAATGTAGTCCTGATGGCCCACTTACTTCCTGACCCCTAGCATGAACTATAAAAGAATAGACTTTAATTCTTTAAGCCAGTAAATTTGTAGTGATTTGTTGAAGCAGAAATAGGAAACCAATACTCTCATATTAAATTTCATTGACAGACACTTCATCCATGCGCACTGTAGCTAAACTTGCTATGACACAACCAGCCTTTGCTTCTAAGGGCTTTGCATCTTCAGGTTTAACCAACCACCGAAAGAAAATATTTGAAAAAAATTCAAGTTGGTACTAAACATGCACACACCTTGTTATCTTGTCATTCCCTAAACAATGGAGTATAACAACAATTTGAATAAGCATACTATATCAGGTATTAGAAATAATTATAAATAATTAGAGATAATTTAAAGCACACTGAAAGATATATGCAGGCTGTATGTAAATACTATATCATTTTATATGAAGGACCCAAGCATCTGAGGATTTGAGTATATATGCTGGGGGGCATAGTATGATTACCCTATGGAGAATCAGGAATGACTGTACTTATATAGTTGGTTTTCTGGATTTAATTTTTAAAAACCTAATGATTATTCATATTAATTTTAACTTGGCTTACTTTATCTCACTTCTCAATTATCAAGAAATAATTTTAAAACAATTCTATTATCCAAGTGTGCAAAATTCTTCCATCTTCATGAAATCCACTGATATTTTATAAGCATATTTTTAAGAGAGAATTTTTAATATTTATTTTTTAGTTTTCAGCGGACACAACATCTTTGTTTGTATGTGGTGCTGAGGATTGAATCCGGGCCGCACGCATGCCAGCTGAGCGCACTACCACTTGAGCCACATCCCCAGCCCTATAAGCATATTTTTAAAAAATTTTTTTAGTGGTTGATAGACTTTTATTTTATTTATTTGTATGTGGTGTTGAGAATCAAACCCAGTGCCTCTCACATGCCAGGCAAGTATGCTACTGCTGAGCCCTAGCCCCAGCCCTTATAAGCATATTTTTAGTGTATCATTAACTAAATCACCAATCAAAACACTGAATGGGGAGGACAAAGGGAAAATTCAAGAAAGATGTATCTCTCTCCAGATTTGGGGAATCATTTGTCAGTGACTTTGTTGTACTTCATTCAGAAGATATTTTTTTATGCTATCCAAAAGAATACCACAAGACTTTCATTAATTCCTCGGACTGGTTCACAACTCTGACAGTAACCCTGACAAGGAGATGAAGTTAATCCGATGGAATGTACTTTTTTGTGAATCGGTGTTGGTTTCTGATGATCATGGTTTTCTAGTTTAGGCATTCATAAACCACTACTTTACTAATCTGCAGTCTTGCATGGGGCCCATCATGTGTCCACAGGCTTCGGCATGATGAATATAAGTAAGTTTTTTTGATTTTCAAAGGCAGAATAGTTGTATAATATTCAAGAGATATCAGAGTACTGAGACATTGTTTATGCTTTCAAAAGAAATTATACTGAAACTAGCTGGGCATAGTAGTGCATGATTATCATTCCAGCTATTCAGATGACTGAGGTGGGAGGATTGCTAGTTCAAAGGGCAGTCTAGGAAATTTATCAAGATCTTGTTTTAAAATAAAAAGTAAAAAGGTCTGGGATGTAGCTCAGTGGTAGAGCACCCCTGGGTTCAGTCCCTAGCCAAAAAAGAGAGAGAGAGAGAAAGAGAGAGAGAGAGAGAGAGAGAGAGAGAGAGAGAGAGAGAGGGAGGAAGAACAGAAAACGAATTAAAAATGTTTAAAAATAAAAAATTATGTTGTAACTAATTTTATTCACCCTGTATTCTTTTGAAGATTTTCTAGAATATTATTATACTAACAAATGACCTAGAAAGCAACTACCAACAAGGCATCCAGGTAGTTGGGAAAGTAAAGTACCTACAGGTAGTTTGTTTTGTTTTGTTTTGTTTTGTTTTGGTACTGGGTATTGAACTCGGGGTTCTCGACCACTGAGCCACATGCCCAGCGCTATTTTGTATTTTATTTAGAGACAGAGTCTCACTGAGTTGCTCAGCAGCTCGCTTTTGCTAAAGCTGGCTTTGAACTTGCAACCCTCCTGCCACAGCCTCCCAAGCCTCTGGGATTATAGGCATGCGCCACCACACCCAGCTTATACAGGTAGTTTCTTGGTCAACTTTTTTCACTTCCCTGAAACTAAAAAGAAATCAAGTAAAAAAAATCCTACAATAGTAGAAAACTAGTGATGTCCTATGTTGTTTGCCTTATGTTCTAAGGTTGGGGATGGGGGGAGATATTCAGGAACAATGATTTCATATGCAAAATATCCAGTTTACATCAATAAGATAATAAACTATTTCATTCCATTGGTAAAATCTTTCACAGAGCAAAAATTTTAAGTTTTGATGAATTTAACTGGCAAGGTTTTCTTTTACAGTCTGTGCTTTTGGTTTCACAGCTAGGAACTCTTTGTCTAACCTGCTTCTTTGGTCAGTTTGAACCAGGTGCTTCTCTGAAGTTCTGTCTGTCCACGCTGATGCCCACTTCAGGTTTCAGGCAGCGTTGAATGTAGGCTGGGCAATACTAAAGTTAAAAAAAAAGAAAAAGAAAAAGGTAAACTCAGCACCAGTTTTGTGTTGCTTCAGATTCTGATCTTCTTCCCCTAGCTGCTTATTCCTGTTCACTTTTTCAGAGTCCTCAAGTAGCTTCTTTCTGTATTTTTTCTTACTTTTAGCTGGATACCATGGGAGAGACCAGGAGCAGTATGCTGACTCCATCTATCTTGGAGTCATGACACCAGCTTGTTAAACATCTAACCCTGGGTGAGTTAGCACAAGTCTCTCTTCTCTGTCTCTTTCACATCATCCCCAGAAACTGGAGTTTTAATTACAATGGGAACTGGAGAAGTAGCACTGGGACAAGGATAGCATCTGCTGCAGCCACCACAGGCTGAGGTCTGGTGCTGATCTCTACCTGCCAGCCCCCATCTTTAAGTTAAGTTATAGAAATGATGACATATCACGTGTTCATACTTCCATACACATATCTAGAGAGGATATTTTACTATATAACAACAATATTATTGTCACACTAACCTAACAAACAATAATTCTCTATTGCAGACCACATGCCAGAGCCAGTGTTTCCAGTTGGTCCCAATGTTCTACCAAATCTTAATATTTTGAAGGACTGTGATAACACAGTAGAAGAAATCTTTGCAGATATGCATGAGGAAAGGCCATATCTCCTTCATATACAATCAACACTATCTCAACTCTCATTCCTAATCTTAACATCTTTCTCACATAATATTCTCCCTTCCTGGCATCCTAATGTCCAGCAAGGACGCAGAATAGAGGAAACCACAAATAATTAGGGGAAAAAAAAAACCTTCTCACACACAATCAAGGAATTAATCATATCTTCCTCTCAATCTATAAATAGTGAAAAATTATTATATGGTTAGTTAGAATAATTTCTTAAGGTAGTGTTTTCAATCTGCAAGTCATGACCCATTAGTGGATTGTGAAGTGAATTTATTGTATTTTGTCCAGCATCTTTTAAGAAAAGAACGAGTAGAATAGACACTTTCAAAGTGCATTTTACGTTGTAAGGGTAAGCTACTTTTTTCTGACGTTTTGTTTCAGTTCTATGTTTGTAAATACAATTATGAACTGAGGATACTTCTGAGAAATGTACTGTTGGGTAATTTCACCACAGAGTGTAATTACACAAACTAAGATGCCTATGACATCACTAGATGACATAATTATACAGGGCACCGTTATGTGTGTCGTCCGTGATTGACCAAAACCTCAGTTATGCCACACATGACTGTATACACATATGAATTACAATAGAAATCTGTTTCTCCTTGCTAGTAAGAATGTGAAGCAAGGGGAACTCTCTCTCATTCACTGTTAGTGGGAATGTAAATTAGTATAGCCATTGTGGAAAGTAGTATGGTACTTCCTCAAAAAACTAGAAAAGGTGCCAGACATGGTGGCACACATATGTAGTCAGGAGGATCATTCAAGCTCAGGTATTCAAGACCAGCCTGGGCAACATAGTGAGACCCTGTCTCATAAAAACAAATATCATCCTGATTTAGTTTGGGCCTATCATATGCCTCTAGAAATTTGTCAATGTCTTTGATATTTTCTATTCTATTGGAGTACAAATTTTCAAAATAATTTCTAGTTATCTTCTGTATTTCTGTAGTGTCCATCACAATATTTCCTTTTTCATCATAAATGTTAGTGATTTGAGTTTTCTCTCTCCTTCCCTTCATTAGCATGGCTAATGGTTTATCAATTTTATTTATTTTTTTAAAGAACTAACTTTTTGTTTTGTCAATTTTTTCGATTGTTTCTTTTGTTTCAATTTTATTGATTTCAGCTCCATTTTAATTATTTCCTGTCTTCTGCTGCTTTTGGTATTGATTTGTTCTTCTTTTTCTAGGGCTTTGAGATGTAATTTTAAGTCATTTATTTGTTGACTTTTTCTTCTTTTAAGGAATGGACTCCATGCAATGAGTTTTCCTCTTAGAACTGCCTTCATAGTGTCCCAGAGATTTCGATATGTTGTATTGGAGTTCTTGATTACCTCTAAGAATTTTTTAATCTCCTCCTTGATATCTTTTGCAACCCATTGTTCATTCAATAGCATATTATTTTGTCTCCAGGTATTGGAAAAGCTTTTATTTTTTATTTTATCATTGATTTCTATTTTCATTCCATTGTGGTCTGATAGAATGCAGGGTAGTATCTCTACTTTTTTCTATTTACTAAGATTTGCTTTATGGTGTAACATATGGTCTGTTTTAGAGAAGGATCCATGTGCTGCTGAGAAGAAAGTGTATTCACTTGTTGATGGATAATATATTCTATATATGCCAGTTAAGTCTAAGTTATTGATTGTATTATTGAGTTCTATAGTTTCTTTGTTTAGCTTTTGTTTGGAAGATCTATCCAGTGGGGAAAGAGGTATGCTAAAGTCACCCAGAATTATTGTTTTGTGGTCTATTTGACTCTTGAACTTGAGAAGAGTTTGACTGATGAAAGTATATGCTCCATTGTTTGGGGCATATATATTTATAACTGCCTTGTTGATGTGTGGTTCCCTTAAGCATTATGAAATGTTCCTCTTCATCCCTTTTGATTAACTTTGGCATGAAGACTATTTTATTTTATATGAGAATAGAAACCTCTGCTTGCTTATGTAGATCATGTGAATGGTATATTTTATTTCAACCTTTTACCTTCAGTCTGTGGGAGTCTTTTCCTATGAGATGAGTCTGTTGAAAGCAGCATACTGTTGGGTCTTTTTTTTTTTTTATCCAATCTACCAGCCTATGTCTTTTGATTGGTGAGTTTAGGCCATTAACAATTTAAACAGATTGATTTCAAGTAAGGAAATAGAGGATGCCATCAGGAGCCTACCAACCAAGAAAAGCCCAGGACTGGATGGATATACAACTGAATTCTAAAAGACCTTTAAAGAAGAACTAACACCAATACTTTTCAAATTATTTCATGAAATAGAAAAAGAAGGAACACTTCCAAACACATTCTATGAGGCCAATATCACCCTGATTCCAAAACCAGATAAAGACGCATCAAAGAAAGAAAACTTCAGACCAATATTTCAAATGAATATAGATGCAGAAATTCTCAATAAAATTCTGGCAAATCAAATACAAAAACATATCAGAAAGATAGTGCACCATGATCAAGTAGGGTTAATTCCAGGGAATAATAAATGTAATTCATCACATCAATAGACTTAAAGATAAAATAAAGATAAAAATAGACTTAAAGATAAAATAAAGATAAAAATCATATGATCATCTTAATAGATGCAGGGAAAGCATTTGATAAAATACAGCATCCCTTCATATTCAAAACACTAGAAAAACTAGGGATAACAGGAACATATCTCAACATTGTAAAAGCTATCTATGCTAAGCCCCAGGCCAACATCATTCTAAATGGAGAAAAATTGAAAGCATTCTCTCTAAAAGCTGGAACAAGACAGGGATGCCCTCTTTCACCACTTCTATTCAACATAGTTCTTGAAACTCTAGCCAGAGCAATCAGACAGATGAAAGAAATTAAAGGGATATGGATAGGAAAAAAATAACTCAAATTATCACTATTTGTAGATGATATGATTCTATACCTAGAAGACCCAAAATATTCCACCATAAATATCTTAGAACTAATAAATAAATTCAGCAAAGTAGCTGGATATAAAATCAACACCTATAAATCAAAGGCATTTCTGTACATCAGTGACAAATTCGCTAAAAGAAAAACTAGGAAAACCACCCCATTTACAATAGCCTCAAAAAAAAAAATACTTGGGAATAAATTTAACAAAAGAGGTGAAAGACCTCTACAATGAAAAGTACAACACACTAAAGAAAAAAATTAAGGAACATCTACCTTGTTCTTGGATAAGCAGAATTAAAAAATGACCATACTACCAAAAGCACTATACAGATTCAATACAATCCCAATGACACTCCTTATAGAAATAGAAAAAGGAATCATGAAATAAGAGACCCAGAATAGCCAAAGGAATCCTTAGCTGGAAGAGTGAAACTGGTGGCATTACTATACCAGACCTTAAACTATACTACAGAGCAATAGTAACAAAACCAGCAAGGTATTGGCACCAAAATAGACTGGCAGATCAATGGTACAAAATAGAGGACCCAGAGTCTAACCCACATAACTACAGTTATCTTATATCAGACAATGGTGCCAAAAATGTACACTGGAGAAAAGATAGCCTCTTCAACATATGGTGCTGGGAAAACTGGAAATCCACATGTAACAAAATGAAATTAAACCTCTATCTCTCACCATGCAAAAAACTCAACTCAAAGTGGATCAAGGACATAGGAATTAAACCAGATACCTTGCGCCTAATCGAAGAAAAAAGTAGGCCCTAATCTTCATCATGTTGGAGTAGGCTCCAACTTTCTTAATAAGACTCCTATAGTGCAAGAATTAAAACCAAGAATCAATAAATGGGATGGATTCAAACTAAAAAGCTTCTTCTCAGAAAAAGAAACAATCAGTGAGGTGAACAGAGAGCGTACAGAATGGGAGCATATCTTTACCACAAGCACATCAGATAGAGCACTAATTTCTAGAATATATAAAGCACTCAAAAACCTTAACACCAGGGGCTGGGGCTGGGGCTCCGTGGCAGAGCACTTGCCTTGCATGAGTGAGGTATTGGGTTTGATCCTCAGCACCACATAAAAATAAAGAGATAACTAAAGACATTGTGTCTACCTACAATTTAAAAAATACTTTTTTAAAAAAAGCTTAACACCAAAAAAAACCAAATAACCCAATCAATAAATGGGCTAAGGAATTGAACAGACACTTCTCAGAAGAGGATATACAATCAACTAACAAACATATAAAAAAATGTTCAGGGACTGGGATTGTGGCTCAGTGGTAGAGCTCTCGTCTAGCACGTGCGAGGCTCTGGGTTCAATCCTCAGCACCACATAAAAAAATAAACAAACAAAATAAAGGTATTGTGTCCAACTACTCCTAAAAAATATTTTTTAAAAATGTTCAGCAACTCTAGCAATTAGAGAACTGCAAATCAAAAGTACTTTAAGATTTCATCTCACTCCATTCAGAATGGCAGCTATCAAGAATACAAGCAACAATAAGTGTTGGTGAGGATGTGGGGGAAAAGGCACACTCATACATTGCTAGTGGCACTGCAAATTGGTGCAGCCAACCTGGAAAACAGTATGGAGATTCCTTGGAAAACTTGGAATGGAACCACCATTTGACCCAGCTATCCCACTCCTCAGATTATACCCAAAGGATTTAAAAACAGCATACTATAGGGACACAGCCACATCAATGTTTATAGAAGCATAATTCACAATAGCTAAACTGTGGAACCAACCCAGATGCCCTTCAGTAGATGAATGGATAGGGAAACTTTGGTATATCTACACAATGGAACATTACTCAGCATTAAAAGAAAATAAAATAAAAATCATGGCATTTGCAGGTAAATGGATGGAGTTAGAGAATATAATGCTAAGTGAAGAAAGCTAATCCCCAAAACCAAAGGCCGAATGAATGTTTTCTTTGATATGAGGATGCTGAATCATAATGGCAATAGAGCATGGGAGGAATGGAGGAACTTTAGATAGGGCAAAGGGGAAGGAGAGAAAGGGAAGGGACATGGTGCTAGGAATGATGGTGGAATGAGTTAGACATCATTACCCTAAGTACATGTATGAAGACACAAATGGTGTGAAAATACTTTGTGTACAATCAGTGACTTGAAAATTTGAGTTCTATATGTGTAATATGAAATGAGTTGCATTCTGCTATCATGTATAACAAATTAGAATAAATAACTTTATAAACAAATAAACAAATTTAAAAAATTAGAAACAGAACTTGCACGTGATGCAGCAATCCCATTACTGGATACATATATAAAGGAAATGAAAACAAAATGTCAAAGAGTTATCTACACTAAAACAATACTGAATAGTATAGAACTAATCACAATAATCAAGATGTGGAATTAATAGGTGACCACTGATGAATGAATGAATAAAGAAAATATGATACATATATGTGTGTGTGTATACACACACACACACACAATGGAATATTATTTGGCTATAAAGAACAATGAAATTCTATCATTTGAATCAGTGTAGATAGAATTGGAAGACAGTAATTTTAAATGAAATAAGTCAGACACACAAAGACAAATACTGCATGTTCTCATCTACATGTGCAAGATAAAAAGTTGATCTCACAGAAGTGGAGAATAGTGAATATCGGAGCCTGGAGAGCATGGGGGAGGGAAGAATGGAGAAGCACAGGGATGCAATTTGGATAGGAGGAGCTTCTCATATTGTATAGCTCAGTGGAATAATTATGATTGACAACAATTAATTGCATATTTCAAAATAGCTACTACAGAGGATTTTGAATGTTCCAAATACAAAGAAATTATAAATGTCTGAGGCAATAGATATGCTAATTATCCTAATGTGATCATTACACATTGTATAAATGTATTGAAGTGTCACACTATATTCCATGAATATGTTTAATTACTGTGCCAATTAAAAATAAATTTTTAAAAATAGAAACCTCTTTCTTATGGTATGTTGTGAACAATGATTTGAAAGCCATAGCTTCAGAGAAAGTCTAAACTGGCTCTGTATCTTAGAAGGCTAGTCCCTTTTCCCAATATCTCTAAAGAATGATTGGATCCAGAAGATCCAGTCTTCCCTTCTTCCTACATGTCTGGTGGATAGATATTTTCTACAGAGTCAGATGTCTAGACAGTGAAGAAAATCAGCAGCACATCCACCAAGAGGCTGAGAAAGCCAGCTTTTCCCTACAAAATGCTGAGAATAGTGTCAAATAAGATGGTAAGACCATGAGAAACACGGGCAGAAAATCAGGACAGAGCAGGAAATGAGGAGAACATGTACATGAAACTCTAGACCATCAGTCACACCTACCCAAAAGCATGCATGCCAGCCAAGATGAGGAGTCTGACCAGGTCTGCAGGGTAAACAGTGAAGATGGCTGAAGTTAGGGAGTGGTGCTTGGGCACTACCTCTGGGATTTAATCCCTGTTTTCTTCTTATTAGTTGGGTGTTCTTAGAAATGTTAAGCACTCTGAGCCTTATTTTTACCATCTATTAACTAGGAGGAAAAGAGTTATTGTCTCCTAGGATTGTGATGATGATTAAATGAGTTAATACTTGTATAGAACTTTACCCTCTGGAAAATGACTAACATCTCACAGAAGTACCTGCTGTATTTTGGAGGGTTTATGGAAGTAAGAGTGAGAGTAGAGAATAATAAGATAACTAAATAAGGCAACATACAATGAAACTCACAACACAATTATAATATTTTTTATCAGGTGGTTAGATTCACTATCAAGACGGCCCTGAAACTGCTTACATTTTGTTCCCTGTTGAAAACCTAACTTTCTCATCACACTCACTTGGTTGAAGTTACCTTCATTTATATCCTGAAGAGATATGAGAAATTAATATTGAATTGAGAAATTAAAATATTGACTTTTTTTTTAAATACAAGTTTTTGTTTTAAAATACTAATGTCTTTTACCTAAACCCTCCCTTACTTTAACATCGTCTCTTCAGGTATATTTCTTACTTTGGCACATTCAGACCCCTTCTGAGTGTCACCTTCTCTTAAGAGAAGCCAGCTAGCTTTCAAGACAGGGAGAGTCCAGGAGATTGGATCAAGGGAAGCACAGAAAGAAGTGTGGGTTGCTGAGGAGGGCAGGCAGCTCTGTTGAGGACGGGTCAAGGTGGAGGTGGGGGTGGGGACATGTGGTTCCCAACAGAAGTCCCCAGATTCCAGAGGACACTGGGATGAATGGAAAGGGAGGATGTTTCTCATGGAAGCTCTGCTTTCCTGGCACACAGTAGAGGCTGAAGCAGAATGCTGCAGTCAAATCACAGCCTGGAGATTGAAAATCATCTCTCCCATCAAGGGTAACTTTGCATTTCCACCATAATTCAAGGTATGAGAGAGTAGAGACAAGGCACACTTCTAAAATCTCTCTCTTACATCTTTTCTATCCCTTTGCCATATCATTTATAAGCACTTGATTGGAAAACAATATAGATCACACTTTATTTCTAACTGGTTACAGACCATAATCATAGCCACTTCCTTTATGTATCAGTTATAAACAAATATCACTGAGTTTAAATGGTATTTTAAATGTAACCTATTTCTAGGATTATTAAGGATATTATTTAACCCTAGCTTCTATTTTATAAATTAGATGATAATGTTTAAATCTCATTCTTAATTTTAACTTCTTCTTCTTTTTTTTTTAAACTGGGGATTGAACTCAGGCACTCGACCACTGAGCCACATCCCTAGTCTTTTTTTGTATTTATCTTGAGACAGGGTCTTGCTGAATTGCTTAGTGCCTCGCTATGTTGCTAAGGCTGGCTTTGAACTCTTGATCTTCCTACCTCAGCCTCCTGTGCTGCTGGGATTACAGGAACGCCTGGTTTAATTTTGACTTTTTTTTTTAACCATATGATTTATTTTTATTTTTATTTTTTTACTAAAAAAATTAATTTTGACTTTTAAATGTGGGTATGACCATCCGGCACTTGGGAGGGTTGGTGCATACACATTAGTTTATCTTTTTGACTCTCCTTTCCTGAGTTCAGATTAGTCCCATAGCCTCCTTTGAAATTAGAAAGAAAGATGGAGGATGAATTTTTCATGTATGTATGACTACTTATATACAGTAGGCCATTATTTATGGCTTGAAATAATCTGGTTGTAATTTGAAGCCCTACTATATAATAAATATTACTAACGAACACCTAGAAATAACACTGAAAAAATACAAGTAAGGCAATTATATTCCATCTTTGTGATAAATAATGAAGACTTCCCTCCTAACATATATTGGGAGAGAAAAAAAATCTAATAGAAAAGAATGTTCTCTAGGCCTATAAGATTGGTCTCATTAGAAGTGAGTACAATTACTCTTCACAGTATTCTGTTAGTAGGCCTGTTTGGTTAGTTTGTTTTCTTTTCTTAAATTACTTATTTCTGTGATTATGCCAGGCCACAGTGCCCCATTGCATGCTATACCATTTCTGTTGCTGAATTACATAAGAAATCTTGGTATTTTCCCTGCAACCTTGTACCTAGTAATGCATCATCTTGAGCTTCTTCTCTTCTTCCTGGCCTCCCCCTTCCTCTTTCCAGATGCTGTTGTTTAGTGAACATTACATGTATGCCTTCAGAAGCTTGCTGGCTAATTTCAGCAAGTGGAAAACAAAAAAAGTTAGTTAGAAATCAAGTAATGAATTAAAAAGGCAATCATTGGAGCTTTATTTCTTTAATATAAAAAGAACTTTTTCTAAACATTTTGTTTCTCTTGATTGAGATTTGTATCTTTTTTCACAAAAGAATGCTCTTTGTTCCATTGGTTTTGGGCTTGGGGTGTTTTCTTTTTGCTTTTGGGGGTTTCTTTGTACTGATGGTGATTGAACCCAGAGACTCGTGCAAACTAGGCAAGTGCCAGCCCAAGAATGTTTCTTGATACCTCTTCTCCTTTCACAGGAAATGTATCCACACTGTGTTCCTATGGTACTCAACCCACATGGGTAGCTGATTTTTTTTTTCCAGATGTTATTCAGATCAAGTACTGACTTGTCTCACACAGAAACCACAAGTTTTAATTTTTCCTAAATTGAAACAAAACCTTCTTCTCCCCATCTTAGCAGCCATTTCCTGACAAATTTACTGGTTTATGATCTTTCTGTTTCATACATTTGACTGTCTTTTTAAAAAATATTTTTTAGTTGTAAGTGGATACAATACCTTTATTTATTTATCTTTATGTGGTGCTGAGGATTGAAATAATGGCTTGAAATAATCTGGTTGCAATTTGAAGTGCCTCACACATGCTAGGCGAGTGTGCTCTACCACTGAGCCACAACCCCAGCCCAACATTGGACTCTTAATTGTCATTAATTGAACAAACTGGCCAGTGTGACCTGTATCTATCATGAAGTCATTTTTGCTAGGGGTCTACTGTCTACAGGGCCATCTTAAATCCATGAGCAGAACCCTTCCATCTATAACTAAGGGCTCTTTTCTGTCACTGGTGGGAACCATTTTAATATACACAGGAGTTTCCATAGCTTGGGCTAGATTCATCCTGGTAGTTGTATCTAATAGTGGCACCAAATCCTAGAACCAGCCCCAATTCAATGATTGGGGCACTGACTCAAAATACCGTCTTCAGAGATTTTGGCACCTGTCAAAACCTCTCCAGGGAAGGTTTTCTGGAAATTCTAAGACCCTATAAAAATGTGGAGAACTCAACACTAGAACATCTGTGGCACAGCAGTTAAGACTAGATTTGACAGTCTGTTCAGATCATGGTCATGCCTCTTCCTGTTGTACACTGCTTAACCTTTATGTGTCTATTTCCTCGTGACTGATTATTCTCCAGTTGCCCCCATTGGAGCCACATGGGAATTGACACCTGAAGCCTATATGACCTAGATTGACTCCCTTGACCTCAGGCTTCCAGTTGTTTCCTTTATGGGAAATGGGAAGGAAGTGGGAGGAGAGAGCAGTTGGAGTGTTTGCTGTCCCTACACCCCACTGAACTTCAGTTGTTCACACCTCACCTGCTGCCCTGCCCTGCACCAATGGGGCCCCAGACACACCTCTCTATGATCTGAGGCTTCTGAGAGCAGCTCTTCCTAGAACAATTCTTCACCTGGCTCCAGTTGTGCCATTTTCTTCACTTGCCCTTCTGCCTCAGGATGGGAACAGCTGTCTACTGCTGCTAGTTTTCTGATAACTTCCGCATCCCTGATTGATTTGCTTAAATCTGCCTCCGTGTCTGTAAACAGTTCTTTCCTTCTGTACATGTGTCCTGTTTCTGCTGCAACCTTGATGAACATACCTCACAGGACTGTAGCTAGGACTAATAAATACAGACATGTATCACGACAGCACAGGGTACAGGCTAAATGCTGTGTAAAGATTAGTCACTGTCATCACAAGGTGGTCCTGTCTGCTTTCCTACCAGTTCTAGAAGACATACACTGAGACTGCCAAAAATAGATAGGGGCCCTATTTCAAGGAAGCCTCAGAATTACTGGAGGCCTCTACCAAGCTCCCTCTGTGAAGGTATTTGTGAAGGCTGGGATGGGAAAGCCAGAGTGACATGGGAGAGACACCATGGGTTGGGACAGTGGGGAGTGGAAGAAGCATCAGGTCTCTCACAACAGGCAAGGACTGAAGGACACAGTCCCTCTGGAGAGGTTTGGGCTGCAGGACCTGAAAGAGGAGTCTTCGGTGGACAGGATACCTAAAGGGTGTGGCAGAGTGCAGGAGAGAATGGGACACCCAGGACAAATTTCTTTCCAATACTTGGCCTAGAGCCTACAGGGCTGTTGTCCAAATTCTGAAGACCAGGTGAACCCAGTGTTTGGGACTAACAGGATCTTATCTGAGAATGCCAGCTGGCTGAGTTCACACTCTCATATTTATAAGCTGAAGCTGGTTCAGGTGGGAATGAAGACTGTTCCTCATGAACAGGGCTGAAGGCATAAACAGAACATCAGAGGACATGTATAGCAGTGGTTGGCAGTAGAGCCTCTCAGGACCTGACAGGACTCAAAGCAGCTTCACCAGTTCCTAGCTGGGTGGCACTGGGAAAGTCACTCAGACTTTCTAAGCCTCATATGTTTAGTCTGTAAATATGATGCTAATAATAGAGCCTATATTTAGAGTGGTTACAAGAAATAAGGAAATTCAGGTGTAGTGCGTCATACAGTGACTGACCTTTAGAAAGCACTCAAAACTATTCTCCTAATCCTCATACAAACTGTGGTCTCCATCACAGTTCTTAACAGTCAGGCTGGCAAGAATCTTGCAGACACAAGTTAATGAAAGGGTAACGAGTCTTGTGAGAATATTGTACAATAAATAGGGTTGCGCTGTAAGTAGATGTGTTAATCAACCAGCTTATTCTTTCTTTTTCTTGCAAATCCAGACCCAAGAAAATTGCAATCACTGTCTAAACTACAGGGTGCCTATGCTCTTTAGCTCAGTAGTATAGTTTAAAAGTTAGTTCTGAGTAGGTACAGTGGCACATGCCTGTAATCTCAGCACCTTGGGAGGCTGAGGCAGGAGGATTGCAAATTCGAGATCAGCCTCACCAATTTAGTGAGCCCCTTAACAACATAGCAAAAGCCTGTCTCGAAATTTAAAAAAAAATTAAAAGGACTGGGGATATAGCTCAATGGTAAAGCACCCCTGGGTTCAATCTCTAGTACCAAAATAAATAAATAAATAAATAGAAGTTAGGTTATGGAATCAATCCTGTTGAGACTCAAGTCCCAGCACTGCCAGAAAAGAGCTCCTTGACCTGGGGGCAACTTACTTTATCTTCTGGAGCTCTGTTCATCTCTCATTTGTAAAATGGAAAAAATAATCATTTCTGCCTCATAGGATAGTTATGAATATTAAGGGAGATGATCGAGACAAACCTCTTAGCGAATGTTGGTTCTCACTGATAGTCCACTTCCAACAGAAGGAAATTGTAAGAGTTTGATTGTTAAATAAAATACATGTCCCAAGAACATTTGAGAACTTTCACAATAAAACATTCTGCCATATTGTGGAGAAAGAGGATTGACGGGAAGAGATCATGGGGAAATTGTCAAGATGGCAAAAATGTTAAATCCTTGTTTGGAGTAATGGGTGTATAGAATTGTCAAAGTTCGTGGAACACTGCAGATTTGTACTGTATTTGTGAAAATTATCCCTCAAAGGAAGAAAACAGCAGTTACAAATTCTACTCTTGATCTAGGAGTTTATCTCATCCTATTCCCTGTATTAAGCTTGGAAAACATCATTGGTAGCATTGATTCAGAGAAGCAATGATGTTGGAATGTCATTCACAGAGTGCACAATTAAAGGTTCCTTATCATTAAAGGTACAGCTTCTGCTCAAAACCCATTCATCAGAAACTAGTAAGAGACACGGGGAGGCCTTGGTCCTAAGTATCATTTCATCAGGTCTATGGGAATAGTGAATCCAGAGCTTATCTTCACTGATCTTACTTAGGGTGTTTCTATAAACAACGAGGTGAATGACTAGGCTAGAGACACACCCACCCAATGACTGACTTGTATATATCACTAACAGTGGCAGTAGTCTTGCTACAGAAGATTAAAGCATTCATATCTGATGAAAGGAAGGATGAACCTGATAGTGAATGGATGATTGAATGGACAAACAAACATTTACTTAATGACCATCACACATCCCCTTAATTAAATGTAATTCTCACAGGAAGCTTATGGAGGGGCTGGGGATATGGCTCAGTGGTAGAGTGCCTAGCATTCATGAGAGGCCTTGGGTTTGATCCTCAGCACTACAAAAGCAAAACAACAACAAAAAATTTATGGAGCAAATGTCATTTTCCCCACTTAATAAATTAGAAAGGATCTACTTAGAAGCAATTAGCCTAGTCATAGCAGAAATAGACTCCCATGTCATCTGAGCATATTCTGAATAATTTCCATTTGTTGCAAGTCATTCTGTTTTTCTTAAGAGCTCCTATGGAACTGGGATGTGACTCAGTTGGTAGAGTTCTTGCTTAGCATGCATGTGGCCCTGGTTTGATGTGGGGGTTGATCCCTACTAGTATCAAAAAGAAAAAAGAAAAAGAAAAGAAAGAAAGAAAATCTCCTGTGTATTTTATTAGAGCTTGTATGTTACAATTAGGATACATAGAAAGATTCCGTCTTTATTCCAAATGCTATCCCAGCCACCTTCACTAGGGAAGTGATTAATAGAAAATTATTAGGTAGGATAAACTTTCAAAGTATTAGTCAATGTTTTCCCACAATATTTTCCTCTTACTTCTCCATTCTTATCATCTTTCAAACAGCAGGGAGGCTATTCTGAGTTCCATTACCCCCAAGCAAGGGAGCTTAACAGAAAATAGAGAAAAAAATGAACTTCTTTTGACTTTTGGGTCTGCAAAATCTAGGCTCCAAAGATATTGGGAAAGCTGTAAGACATAAATAAGATTTTTAAATCTACTTGATAATGTAGAGGAAAAATGCCCATTCACCATTACACAAGGATTTCAGTGGTGGTTGGGGGGCAAAAAGAGGCAAGTTAGAAAGAAGTCAGGAGAACACAAATACTAACATGACTCCTCGGGAGGGTCCACTCCTTCCTTCTCCCTCGAGAATTCAAGTGTGTGGGAAGGACTGAGATACAAACAGTGGCTCCCACATCAAAGGGATGGAACAAGAATATCCCAGAAGATAAATTACCATGCAGAAGACAGATATTGAGGGTGTGGGCCCCATGGATGACCTTCACATTGAGTAACAGCATGGACAACAGACTAGCAGAGATCAGACTCAAACCCCACACCTCAGTCCCCACCTCTTGCCACTGGGAACATACTCTAGAAATTAGGTACAATCCTGGGAAGGGTGAGAGGAAATCCCCAAACTGACAGAGATTAATTTTGGCTACATTGAAGGAATGGGGGCAAAAACAGAAATTAGGTGCAATTATAGAAAAACAAACAGATTTCTTGCCCAGTTGCACAGAGGTGTTCTGACGTTTGCCTATTGGCATTCATAATGCAGTAGTTATTTCTATAGCAGATCTCCTACTTCAGATATAACAGCATGAGAAGGGAACCATATGTTAAGCTTACGAATAGAAATCTAGAGAAAAATTCATTAAGGACAAAATGAAATGTCCCTTTTGACTTGGCCTCTGCTTTTCTTGCCATCATATTCACTGAGTTTGTCCTATCTGTGTGTGACACCCCAAGTTTACTTTTGTTGAAAATTCCTTTACCTATTCCTTCCAAGTTATGTGCCTTCTGCTTGTATCCTTCAGAGTCTCTGATCATATTAAGTTTTTGTCCTGGGACTTGTTTATTTCAAAACAAGAGTTTTAAGAAGAGGGTTCATTTATTGGTTGAGTCTTTTGCGAAAGTCCTCTTGTCCAGCAGGAGTTTAATAATTTTTTTCTTGGCTGCTGTGTGTGCACCACATGCCGCAGAAGCTCCTTTGTTCCCACTTATATAGTTTCTGGTCTCCTATGCATCACCTGTCAGTGAATGACCCAGGCATGACCACTCTAGAAGAAGCAAAAACAAATTGTGATGATAGAGGTGAACACTAAGCCAAACTCTTTAAAGAAATGTTGTCACTTGAACCACTGGAAACCATTATGGCCCAGTCCAACAGTTGTTGCTCCATCTCTTTGACATATGTTGTCAAGCAAAAAGGTAAAGGGACCAAGGACAAGTCTTGTTTATAAAAGCAGGGAAAACCAGCCCCAGAAAAAGGAGATGGAGGAACTGGAGATGCAGCTCAGTGGTAGGGAATACGATTCAGATGTGGAGGCTCAGGTTTCAATCTCCAGCAAGAAGGAGGAGAAAACAAAAGGAGAATGGGAGATGGGGAGAGGAAAAGAGAGAGGAAGTAGAAGGGAAAGGGGAAAGGGGAAGGAAAGAAAGAGAAATTAGTGAATGAATAAATAGGGAATGGATTAGGAGAGGAGAGTAAGTAATGACAATTGCTAGAAAAAGAATTACTATAAATGAGTGGAAGAAAACTGCACATAGGTCAGATCAGACTCCACTCCATTGACAATGGGCCTGAGAAAGCAATCACCTTAAGAAATGTTGTAACAATTCCATATGTGTAGGTCAAAAAAGTTAGGAACACGTGGGCCTAAATTCCTTCCCACAAACTCAAAATTATATCGCCACTTAAAGGTTCTAAGACGGACTGCACCAAATAAACCTATATTACTTTAAGCCAGAGTTTTCAAATTTATTTGAATACAATACACTTTCTTGCCTTTCTGTTAACACCCTGAGCAACAAGTTTTACCATACACCAGTTTGTGAACTGCAGATAAACACTTTTTTCTTTTTTCTTCTTTTCTTAAATTTACTGATTTTTCCAATATTTGGATTTTTATTTTTATCTTCATAAGTTTATTTCAATAAGAGACCCTAATGATCACAATTATTTTTTAAATGTTAAGAGTTCTTAGGGGATGCCTGTAACAGGAATGAACGTGGAAGCAGAGGCTGAAGAAGATCATTCAGGGCAGTGGAAGATCCCAGAGAGCAGAGGCGCCGGGTAGAAAATTAGGTGACAGCTGAAGTAATTCCTGGACTCAAAAAAAGGGAAAGACTGGGGCTGGGATTGTGGCTCAGCGGTAGAGTGCTCGACTAGCTCGAGCGGGATCCGGGCTCGATTCTCAGAACCACATAAAAATAAAGACATTGTGTTATGTCCATCTACACCTAAAAATAAATAAATAAATATTTTTTTAAAAAAGTGAAAGACAAAGGCATGTGTCTTGGGGTACAGGGACTCTGGTATTATTTTTTAACTTAGGTTAAGGGACTCAGAGAAAAGTACTTTGCAATACCACCTAGATCCACTTTCTACATTATCAGAGTAGAAGGTCACAGATACACTGTGATCTGAGAAATAATCAAAAATGTTGAATACTCTTTTAATTGATCTAATTTTGAAATTATCATATTGCTCAGCCTTACATGTTAAATTTTTACCTGTTTCATAGTAAGAATTCAAAAAATGTTTATTTAGTTTATGCTATAGTCTATACTAGTCTATACATAGATATGTCATAGGATATAAAATAAATTATTTTGTTTTGACTTTGGTGCTAGGGATTGGACCTAGGGCCTCATGCATGCTATCTGCCACTGAACTATTCCTCCAATCCCTGTATATATTGCTTTTTAACTTAGGCTGCTTCTTAGTACTAGTTTCATCTGTAAAGTTTATATCTACAACTGCTTTATTTTAATATTTGAGGTTGTTGGGAATTGTTTTGTTTTTGCCAAACACCTCCCTGGCAGCAAACAGATTGAAAGCATCCGCTCTGGCATGAGACACACCGGTTCCATTCTGGCTCTGCCACTCATTAAGCCATGTGAATTGGTCAAGGTGCTTAGCTTCTCTGAGTTTCTCTTTCTTCACTCATAAAGTTGGGATAATAATAGTTCTAATTCATAGGACTGTCAGCAGGATTACGTGACGATACAAGTGAAGTTCTTGCATAATGGCTGGCATGTACTCAATAATTAATAGACATCAGCAGAATCCTACAAACTAATGACTGGGACGGAAGTCGAGATGAGGGAAAGACAAAAATATGAAGCAAAGGAATAGGGTGATGAGAGTTGGAAGTTGGAGAAACTGAAACTTTTCTAGGTTTAATCAAGAAAGAACTGGTGAGGTGCTAGAAAGACTCTGTGGGAGACAGACCTTCCAAATATAAGTTTGATGCTTGTGGTTTATATATTTATTCAGTGCCTTCTCTGTGCAAGGGACTGTTTAGGTTCTGGGGAAATCACACTTAACAGGAGAGTTTTCATTCTAGTGTAGGAGAAAAATGATACATAAGAAAAGAAGTTTTAAAAAGATAAAACTGCTCACAGTAACAAGAGCTATGTATGGATTAAAAGAGGACAAAGTGATAAAGTTGGTGGTGATGTTTTACATAGGAGTCAAAACATGGGCCTAAGCGATGTGAAGAAGCAAAACATATAACATCTGGGAGAACCATATACCAACCACAGGCAGCTGCTGGTGTAATAGTGTGTGTTCCAACATGAAGACCAGTGTGTCTGGAGTGAAGGGAGGGTGGTAAGAGATGAAGTCTTAAGGGAAATAAGGGACAAATCATGGAGGGACTAGTAAGTCCTAGTAAGAAATTTTCTAAATGTGGTGAAATACTGAAAGATTCTTCCCCAACCTTCTTGCCTCCCTCATCTATCCATTACAAGGTAGTTGAATGTTGTGGTCTGATTTATATTTTTAAAATATCATGGTTGATGTTTTAAGAATAGACTGTTGTTGAGGAGGGATAATGAAAGTAAAAAAAAAATTATGAGGCTATTTCAGTAGTCCTAAAAATAGATAATAATGCTTTGGACTATGATAGTAATGTTAAAATATGCTTGGATGAGAAATATACTAAAACTTTCAAATTAAGCCAATATGATTTGTTTGTAAGGTATGAGGCAAAGGAAAGGGTCAGGTTTGATTCCTGTGTAGCATATAGTTACCTGGAATCTTAGATGAATGGATAAAATATACCTGAGGGTAGATTTAAAAGCTGGAGTTGGCTAACCTGGAGACCAAACAGGTAAATAAAAAGACACTTGAATGACTTTTTTTTAACATTATAAAGGGAAACTATAGCTGGACATAATGGTGCATGCTTATAATCTCAGTGCTTGAGAAGCTGAGGTAGGAGGATCACAAATTCAAGGCTAGCCTTTTCATGGTGAGACCTTGTCTCAAAATGAAAAATAAATAAAAGAACTGGAGGCCTGGTGTGGTGTGCATGCCTGTAATCCCAGCGACTCAGGAGATCCAGGCAAGAGGAACAGGAGTTCAAAGCGAGTCCCTAAGCAACTCATGGAAACCCTGTCTTTAAGTAATACATTAAAAAGGACTGGGGATGTAGCTCAGTGGTAAAGCACCCCTGGATTCAATCCCTAATACCCCTAAATAAATAAATAAATAAATAAATGCGGGGGGGCTGTTTTGGAATGAACAATAAAAAAAATTCTGTTTAATAAATTTGTTAATCTACTAACAAAGATCCACATGGAGCATGAAATTGGTTTTGATTTACAAGCTTCATGAAAAGCCAAGATCCTCAAATTAATACTGAAAGCCAGATCCTATTTTCTTACCCAAATGAAGAGTTCAAAATGTACCCACCTGACTATAGTCAGTTAGGTCCCCCTGCTGGTGACTAGGAAACTTACCTCTTGATATAGTATGCTAACTGATAGGTACTAATGTTGCTCTGAGCCAAATGTACGGTGTAAGCTAAATTGGCTCCTTTCGTGTTTCATCCCTCCGTCCTCCTGATGTCTACCTCACTTTCACCAAGACCAACTATCACCAGATTCCATGCAACATACTAGCTACAAGATATATCCCAACAAATAGGACTTTTTTTCCTGAGACTCATCAAAACATACTTTCTTTTGTGTCCTACTCTCCACCATAACTTCTTTTTTTTTTATTGGTTGTTCACAACAAAGCTCTTGACATATCATATTTCATACATTAGATTGACACAACTTCTTTGTGCCTGACAATATGAGTCAAAGAATAGGTACTTACCTCTCTAAAATAATGTAATGTTTTTAACTAAAATTTTTCCTCATAAAGAGAGAAAAGTATAAAAATTTCAGATGGAACTAATGGTAAGGAAGGAAGAATACTATTAAAAATAATAAGAAAAAAATTCCCAAAAGATTCTCATCACATCAGGCTGTCCTTGGTAAGCTTTATGCCTTCAATATTCCCTACTTAAAACTAGGCTTTCCACTGCCACACCCTCCCAGTCCCCTCAGATGAGTGGTGGTTGTCCACAACTTCTGATCTAGGGGAAACAATGCATGGTGAGTGGGCCACGTAGCCAGGGCCCTAAGGAAATTGGGCCAGCTTTCAGGTTTCCCAGGCAAGGTGCATAAATCAGGCCTCCAGTACATACAATAGAGGTCAGGTCAAAACTCATTTCCTGGAACTGTCACCATGGAGAAAACTACTAAAATACTTAACTACCAAACTCCATTTTTATGCATGGTCTCAAGAAAAAAAGCTCAAAGAAGCTGTGCTTGGTGACACATCTGTAATTCTAACTACTCAAAAGGCTGAGGCAGGAAGATCTCAAGTTGGAGGCTAGCCTCAACATATTAGCAAGACACTGTCTCAAAATAAAAAAAATAAAAAGCACTAGCCAGAGATATAGCTCAGAGGTAGATTGCCCCTAGGTTCAATCCCCCAATTGGATGGGTTGGGGAGAGGTAAGCACAGAAAAGCAGCCCTACAACAACTCATTAGGAAGAGGTCCTGCTGGTACAGGGTGCCAGCATGTGGGTGTGACTCACTCAGGGCATTTGCTGAACCTTGACACTCCAACAAGAGCCTCAGCTTCATTTAACTATTATTCCTGGGGAAAAAAAAACATACACACATTTTAATGCCAGCAACATTCCTGTTCATCCATTAACCTGTGTGTTGATGGGCTTTGTTAGTCTGTAATGTCTGACTTGCTTACATGGCTGATTATCAGGGGGTATGCTCAGAGTTCACAATAAAGATGTCCAGAATTTTACATAAAGATTTAATTTGAAAAATAAGGCATTTTGTGATCATGAAACAAAAAACACAAAAATTTGATTTCTCAATTTCAAATAAAAAATGTTCTTCACTTCCTTTTCCTATTCTTCTTGTCTAAGAGTTCACCTGTCAGGAAGATGTACCAATGTATCATTTATTACATCGCTTATCTTGGTATAATGTATTTAAAACCTCTCTGAAAGGTAAGTTGAATAGTTATTACATTTTGGGGGGTTAGGGGTACTGGGGATTGAACCCAAGGGCACTTAACCACTGAGCCACATCCTCAGTGTTTTAATTAATTAATTAATTAATTTTGAGACAGGGCCTCGCTAAGTTGTCGAGGCTGGCTTTGAATTTGTGATCCTCCTGCCTCAGCCTCCTGAGCTGCTGAGATTACAAGCGTGTATCACCACGCTGGCCAGTTATAACATTTTCATCATCCCTTTCTACCTTTCCCACCCCAACCTCCCTCATCGTCTATATCTTTTTCATTCTTTAGAAATTGTTTCTAGCATATTATTTCAGGTGCTCTGTTAGAATGTATATTAGAATTTTGACAAAAAAAGCTCAGTGGCAGCCAGGAGTCCTTTCAGTGGGGTGAACATGGTGATGGTTTGGGTAGCAGCTTCTACCACCCCATACTGACAATCATTAAAGTCTAATAAAAGAATTGCCTCTTGTCTATGCCCTTTTCTACCAGCAGATGATGAGCTGTGCAAGCGGCATGGGATTTGTCTTGTTCACTGCTGAATCCTACTGGTTAGAATGATGCCAGACCATAGTCGGCATTCAATAAATATTTTTAAAATTATTACATAAGATCATTCTTATGATCTTTCACTTAGACATCCTGAACTACTCAGCTCCACAGTGCAGCCAGCACGCTGGTTTCATACAAGAGGGTCGTAGCAAAGAAGTTAACTAGTGAGGTCAAAATAAACAACACAGACTCAATTACCTTTTTCTATGACCAGGTCTGAGACAGCCCCCCTTCTAGCTCTCGTCTCGAACCACCCGGTGGGGCAGCAAGGCTTACTCAGGACTAGCAGGAGAGAGAGAGAGAACATTCCAGGGAGTGGCCTTTTATTGGGGAACAAGAAATTCAGGGAAAAATTCCATCCAATGAATGTCGAGGGGGGCAGCATTCCAAGGTTAGTGTCAGTGATTGGTCTCAGGTTCAATGGTCAGTCACACCCCCACACAGACAGGCTCTCGAAGAACCTGGAGAGGGTGGGGATAGCTCTGAAACAGTTTGGCCAGAACGCCTCACACCCAATCAGGGAGGTGCCCAGTCACGTGCGGGAATGGCTCCCCACACTCAGCCATCTCTTTTTGGCCAGCATTCTAAATGACCTACTTGAATAGGGCTTGTGAGGAAAGGGGATGGTCTAATCACTGATCATGAGCTAGTCTCTGAATAGTGAGGACCCACGTTCAGCTAACTGCTTTCCCAGAGATCATGGGAGTTTCTATTAGCAGCTTAGAGTAAGCTAAAGATGCACAATAGCATTTATTTTTTTTAAGGTGGAAGAAATATTGGTTCCATGTGGACTATAGGAAGCAAAAACTGAGAATGTTTTCCTTCTTTTTGTTGGTTTAGTCCAGGAACTTGCACTACAGCAGGCTTCATTGTGTCCATAGAGCAATACAATCATTTGCTTTTTTCTAGGAACATTGTGTTTTCATCATCTTGTTGTTGGCATTCCGTGTAGTTTGTTCACATGAACTTCCAAAGCCAACAATTTTTCAGAAATGTTCTCAAGAAACAATACCTGTCTTGATCTCAGAATAACTGAGCAAATCAGAAAGGCAAGAAAGAATATTTTTTCTGGGTGTCAGCACAGCACACCAGCTGTATTCATCAGTGGGAGGTTATATTTTCCTATCCAATATCAAGTGCTAGCCACACCTAGAGTACATCAAGTTAAATCAGTATAAATTGTTTATAAACATAAAGTTACTGGGAGTGACTTCATCCAAGACTTTTTTTTTTTGGTACCAGAGATTGAACTCAGGGGCACTTGACTCCCGCCACGTTCTGCGTGGGCGTGGAAGTGAAGATTCCTCTGGGTGGAGTGGGCTGGCTACAGAATAAAAGCTAAGAAAGAGAAAATGGTGAAAGTAATTTTTAAAAGCGGGGACAGAATGGCTAGCCGATCTTAGGGATCACGCTTCCACACTAGAAAAAAAAAAAAGATGGAGCCCTTGCTTGCTTTATTTATATGGGGAAACATCAAAGATTTTCCATGGAATGTTCTTCGCCAAATAAGGTAGGACTTGGGCTGACAAGTTTCCAAGGGGTTACACCCAACTCCAGAGCTATGAGAGTGTTCAGAGTGTTCTTCCTAGCAGAGCGGAGATAGAGGTCACCAGCTTTGAGCAATCCATTAGTGGGAGGAGCCACAAAACAGTTTGCAATGCCAAACCTGAATCTCCCTGGCTCAATACAAAGTGAAGACGCTCAAGTAATTCACGGGTGGCTCCCCACACTGGACCACTGAGCCACATCCCCAGCCCTATTTTATATTTTATTTAGAGACAGGTCTTGATGGCTTACTAAGGCCCTCGTTGATTTGCTGAAACCGGCTTTGAACTTGCAATTTTCCTGCCTCAGCCTCCAGAGCCATTGGGATTACAGGCGGGCACCACCGTGCACAGCTCATCCAAGTCTCTTTTAAAATTTTACATTTTACACTTCAAAGTCAATAGTACAGATCCTAGCTATAGTTAATCCTGAAAGCTGGCAAGTGCCAAATTTCAAGGACTAAGTACATTATAAAGGCCTAAAGGAAATAAACTATAACTACAATCCCATATACCTTGTAAAAATAATCTTATTTCTCTTTCTGCTAACCTGAATCTAAATTTTGTGGCTTTCTAGTTATGGAGCTGTTTGTGTCAGAAAAGAAATACTATTGAAAAAAATAAATTGCATTTAACTTGGAAATTTATAAGACTTTTCCAAATGCAGGTTAGGGAGACCCTAAAAGAATCTCCCAATAAAAAATAAATAAAATGTCAAAGAAAAATATCTTTTTAAATTCTTCAAGTAGGGGAAAGTAAGAAATACTCAGATCTTCAAACCAAGTGAATGCAGGCACCCTAAGAGGTGAGCAAGGATGAGACTTCCCTGGAGCATTCCTGAGGAACCCTGAAAACACTGAATTTCCACTTTGATGGTTGCAAGCAACACAGGGGAATAGGAAATAAAGGCTATGGCTCAACAAAGGTGAAGAACCTAAACTGGGGCTCTGAAAGTCTACAGCATTGATATAATAGGAAAAAATAAATGTAATCCTATCTCACTGACAGTGAAAGAAAGAAACTGTCTTGTCTCCAGATGTGCCATGGAGAGAAGGGTGTAAAAAAAAAATCTCTTCTGAAAATACATAATCACAAGGATTATTGACTCTTACAGGGATTAACAGACTGAATTTATACTGCCACTGTGATGGTTAAAAAAATGTTTAAAATGAAAATTTTATTTAGTGGGAAAATCCCCTAAATGTTTGTCAGGAGAAAAGTTAAAGTTAAGGCTTTAAGGATTCCAACAAAGAGCCAAGAAAAAGGAATTAAAGTGAATATCATAAAACACACAGGAAGCAAAGCACTGATTAAGAGATGGCGGAAAAATAGGGGGAAAGGACTAAAAAAGCTTATGTTGGAGTGATAACAGATTAGCTATATCTAAAGAAAGAATTTGCAAATTAGAAGAAAGATACAAAGAAAGTCATAAAATATTCCAGACAGAGATGAAAAATATGAAATAGATGTAGAATATAGACTGAGATCTAATTATCATTCCAGAACAAGCTAATAGAATAAAGAAGAAATAATATTTGGCAAGATAACAATTGTGTGTTAGCTTTCTACTACTGGGATAAAATACCTGAGAAAACCAGCTTAAATAGAGGAAAGGTTTATTTTGGTTCATAGTTTCAGAAGTTTCGGTCCAGTCCAAGGCCAGTTGTCTGTTGTTTTGGGGCCTCTGAGAGCAGAACATCATGGCAAGGAGTGTGATGTAACAAAGCTACTTACCTCATGGTGGCAGGAAAGCAAAGAGAAAGACAAGAAGGGGCAAGGCTCCCCACATCCCCTTCAAGGGTGACCCCAGTGACCTAACTTCCTCCAACCTGGTCCCCCCACTTTAAGATTCCACTATCTCCCAATAGCATGGTGGGCTGGATATCAAGCCTCTAACACAAGAGCCTATGGAGGAACACTCCAGGTCCAAACTGTAGCAGGCTAGGAATCCTTCAGAATTATAAAAAGATGCAGATCCAGAAAGACCAAGTGAAACAAAACAAAACAAGCAGATAAATAAAATAAAAATAAAAAATATACAACTAAATAAAAAGTAAAAAATCCATACAACCACAAACTACCAAGCAATGAAAACACTTCAAAAGCATAGAAAGCGTACACATTACCTGCAAGAGACAGCAAGGCAGCTGGCAACTGACTTTTCAACAGTAACAATGGAAACCTAAAGGTAGCAGAATCCTCCATCAGATGAGCTAAAACAACTAATAATCTATTAGTCTACGGCCCTTTAAAAGTAGGGGGAAATAGAATAATTTTCAGACAAACAAAAACAAAGACTGCCATTGAAAGACCTTCTAAAAGAAGTCTAAACGAAGGATTTAATTGCAAAAGAATTAGTGAACAAAGACATTGGTCATATGTGCACAAAGCATAGAAGTCATTGTTTGTAATAACTGATTGTGCGGATTGTAATGCAATAAAAACCAATAGTAATTATCTGCCTAAACTACTGGTAAGTTTTTTCTAGATGTATAAATAATAATGAAGGGGTCATCAGAATTAAAATATTCTAAGGTGCTTGTAGTTTTTGGAGGGTAAAAATATTGAATAACTGTAAACTTTGACAAATATTCACATTAAAATAATCTGAAAACCACTAAAGTAAAAGACAGAAAACACATTGCTTTCATGTTAGAACATATTTATAAATCAAATATGAACCAGATGCACATAACTGTAATCCTAGCTCCTTGGGAGGCTGAGGCAGAAGGATTGCAAGTTTGTGGAGAGCCTGGACAATTTAGCAAAACCATATCTCAAAATCAAAATAAGAAGGGTTGGGGGCATTGCTCAGTGTGAATGGTTGCCTAGCATGCAGGAGGCCCTAGGTTCAATCCCCAGCATGAAGAAGGAGAAAGAGGAGAAAAGAGAAGGGGAACAGGAGGAAGACGAGGAGAAGAAATCCTGACTTCCAATGTGATAATATTAGCAAGTGGCATTGATATTATCAGGTCACATGGGTGGGATGGGATTACTGCCCTTATAAAAGAGATCCAGAAGTGCTGGGAATATAGTTTAGTGGTAGAATGCTTGCCTAGCACATGCAAGTCACCAGGAGAGGCAGGGGGGGGGGCAGTGGAGAGGGAGAGAGGGAGAGAGAGAGAGAGAGAGAGAGAGAGAGAGAGAGAGAGAGACAGACAGACAGACAGACAGACAGACAGACAGACAAAGATATTCCAGAGACCTCTTTGCCCTTTTCACCATGTGTGGACACAGTAAGAAGATGACCACTGATGAACCAAAAGGGTGCTCTCATTAGAGGCCAAATCTACCAGCACTTTGATCTTGGACTCCCCACCTTTCAGAACAGTGAGAAATAAAGTTGTATTGCTAGTAAGCCACCCAGTCTATGGTAATTTGCTATAATAGCTCAAATGTACTAAAACAGCTTCCCTCTGGAAATCTAAGCAAACACAGGTAGTTACTTCTGTTAATTTTCTTATGATTTGCCACAAAATTGTCTTTTAATAATCTCAGTGATTTAATTGAGTAAAATAAATTTGTACACTTGTAAGAGAATCAAAAAACAAGAGCCCAAAGAGATCATAGGACACTTGCAATCTGACATTCTCTAATTTAACAACTGCAAAATTGAGACCCAGAGAGAATCAATGATTTTCCCAAGGTGTCCTAGTTAGTAATTACAAAAAGACAAGAACCCAGGTCTCCTCATTACCCCCCACATTCAGAGACCTTTCCACCCACTCTACCATTTTCCATTTACCATTCTATTATTAAAGCATTAGATGCCCACTAAGATGAATAGAAACCATTGACTGGGAAGAACCTTCTGTTTTCAGGATTATGAATTCTAACTTTCTCCAGTCATTAACTCCATGATGCCACAGTGAAATAAGTGGCAATTTGTCCAGACCTGCATTCACTTCCCAAAACACTCATACATTATCTGCTGGCACCCTCATTCTTTTCACAGGGAATTCAAAGAACAGACCTCAGCGGAAGTGGAAAACCTGTGGGTGGTACCAGACATTCTGATACTATCTCTTCTAATTTCCCCAAGGCAGCTTCAAACATGTTGCTTAGCCTTTTGTTATATTTTTCCTCCAGGAATGTTTTTAGTGAAATCATCTTTTACATTTAGGCAAGATGAAATCCTCTCTTAGCAGCCACTTCTGTTCTTTGTGTAAAAGAATGTTGGAGGAATTATAGAGGGTCTAAGATAAGCAACTAAAAAAACTAAAGGGTGAGAAACAATTTCTCTATAGCAATCTAATGAGATGAAAATATTTAACCAAGAAAGATACAGCTAAGTGGTGATAAAAGTGTAGATAGCATTAAGAGATATTGTAAGTAGGGATGGCCTTATGGAAAAGGCCATTCCTTAAGATAACTTAAAATGCTATATCTTAAGATAACTTGAAAGTTGGGTTTCTGTAATGTTACATGGTCTCCAAAAGTCATTTAAAAATTCAAGTATTTGATAAATTATGTGTGTGTGATTAGATTTAGAAAAAAACTGTCAATCTATTTTTCAAAGTAGATGTGCCATTGTCCAACCTCATTAGCTGTGTATTGAGTGTTCATGTTGTTTTTACAACGTTGCCAGCACTTGATACTGTCAATTTAAAAATGATCATTCTAGTAATTATGCAGTTTTTATACCCTGAGAATTGTTTGCATAATCTATGGTCATAAGGAGTTTTCTCTTGGTTTCATAGCCTTAATTCTTATATTCAGGTATAACTCTGTTTTTTTCAATCTGAAATTGAGGTAAGGTACAAGACCAAGGAACGGATTTAAGAATCTTTTGTGAGAAAATTGGAAAACATTGGGCAACAGTTATTAAGATCAATAGTATTTTTAAATATATTTTGCAGTTTACAAATAAAATGAATAATCATTTCCATATTTCTTGACATTTGGTGTGTAATATACACAACCAGGAATTGTGAGCAGGGAAGACTGCCAAGAAGTCCAAGTGGAGACCCACTTTCTTCTTTCTGATGCATTCCATTTATTTAAAGAGGTGAGATATGAGCATTCAAATAATAGAGAATTTTGTTAAAAACAGCATGCATTTAATTGAAAAGCATAAGTTAGACCTGTGATTCTCAAAACAGAGTGTGGGGAAGAAGCAAAGGAACCATGCCCCTCTTTGGAGTCATCTGAGCATCACTGGGGAGGTTCTGAAGCTATACATGGCCCTCCCACCAAAGTGTTGAGATTCTGGTAAAAATGCTTCCTTTGTTCAATGAGAATCAGTGAATTCTGAACTCTGCTATAAGAGGGTATATATTATTTTTCGGATAAGTTACTGTGAGAAAATTTGTGGATCACTGCTATGAGAAGCATTCTAGTAAGGATACATGGATTAGTTTAAATCTTGGAGAGAGTCAAAGGGCTTGGGAAAACAGGTGGAGATCATTCCAGGTGGGATAATTAGTAGAGAAGTAGAAAAAACACTGGGAGGCTCACTTTCCCTGAGAGTACAAGTTAATGCAGAGAGATAAATCTGGAAGATTAGATTAGGATTAATTGTAGAAATAAACTGTATGAGAATAGGGGCTTTGCCCATCTTGTTCACTTCTGCTATGACCAAAAACTAGAAGAGTGCCTCACATATTATAGACCCTCATATATATTGACAAGACTGTCAATTTAAAATTGTAAGACATTATCTTCCAGCATCTATAAGTGATGATAGTAGTGGAAATGTGAACCTAGGATTCCAGCAAGAGATGAGGATGAATCAATATATGGGGAAAGTTGAACCAGAGAGAAGGTAAAAATAAGGACCCACCTTCTGGGAATCCCAGAGGATGGGATAGAAGAAAACTCAGCAATGATAAATAAATGTTATTAGCTAATAAATTCAACAAACATAAAATATCACCTTGTAATTTAAAAGATTCCTCCATGTGTGCAATATTAGGTAAAACAGGCTTTTTTTCCTACTGTTTTACATTGAAATCTGTGGGATGATGATGAAGATTATCTGAGAGCTGATGGAGAATACCTGAGAAAGGAAAGACTTTGAGGAGGAACTGCTTCCCAAAAGGTAAGATTTAGACTTAAACAGAAAAAGTGTGGTTGTAGACCACTGAGTGGCAGAGACATTTTCTGGGTTGCCTGAGCCAGAGCTAGTCCACAGTCATCAGGCAGCAGGGAACAACCCTGCTGGGCACAGATGAGCCAAGGTAAATCTCTGGGCATGTACACAAGAGAGTTAGGATACCACTGACTACATCAGTTCTGGAACCCAGCAGCATCATGGTGAAGTGATTTACTGGGCCTGGGCTGGGCTTCAAGATCACCCAGGGCAGAGTACTGCCAAGTGTTCCCTCCATACCAAGCTGAAACCAAGATGTATCTTTCTTCCAATAGCATCTCTCCATTGCCCTCTACTGGCAAATTTTAGCATTATACTCACCTCAAAAGAAATGCTGGTTTGGGAAAGTATTGATTTGAGTCTTCGGAAGTGTCTATTTTTTCTTCGTTTATGTAAATTGATATTTTAGAGCATTAATACTGTAGGATTCTGCTGAGTAAAATGTTAATGGTTTCAACAAAGCACAATCCTAGGATATCAAGACAACCCTCTTGCATTATTTTGAAAACCATTTCCTTCAAGCAACCATTAGGGCATATAAGCTGAATTTGGGAACAACTTCACCCACAAATCAATCTAATCCTCTAGAGTCTGTTTCCCCCAGATTGGAAATAACCTGATTATCCAAAAGTGAGCCGCTCTTTGTACCTTTTCAGTGACACTCAATATTTTCATATTTCCAATCTACTACATGCACAAGAAGCATGCCAATAATGCTAGTCCACCAGTTTGAATCTCCCTTTATTTTCACATATATGTGGTGGGCAAGTAAATGAACTATAACTTGAAGGTCCATGACAGCTGGGATCTTTCTCACTTAGCATGAGGGAGCTAACAAGATTTTTGACTAGAGGGCCCTAACCAGTTTAAAATTTCCTTCCATCAAATGTAATACTGTAAAAGAAGCAGTTAGTCCCTAAAATTAACTATCATAGGAGGCATAATATCACAGTAACCACTAGCTACCCCAGGAGCCATATATTTCCTACAGCTTTAATTCTTCAAAAATGGCTTTCAAAGAGCTGCTTCATCAAGGTCAGCACATCAGGATGGAAATGATCCAGAACTGGGTTTTCTGTTAAGATGCTTAGAAGCATCATAAGCTTCCTGGGCACATTATAAGAGTCAGTGTAAGACTTTGGGGGAATAATCAGATTTCCAGATTTGGGTTTATATTCACCATCAATGACTTGAGCATTGTACTTTAGGGCACATTCTTCCCATTACATAATTTGTGGAAGAAATATCCAGTTCAATAATTAAATCCGTCTGGAAAGAAAAAAGACAAATGTGATAGGTTAGTCCATTATTACATAGTGGATACATAAGCTGAGAGGTAATAAATTGACAACTAGCACAAATGGTTATCTGACATTGTCAAGGGTGCCTGTATAAGGCTGGACTTTTCTATAACATGGGACAGAAATGAGTGAAGCTTGACTTCAGGTTCTGGGAGAAGGCTAGGGTAGAGCAGGCAGAGGAAATAGTGATACCCAGTTACCCAGGTGGTGCTAACTCTACATAGGGGATGGATATGTTAGAAATGCCTGGGACAGACATTACTGGCAAAACTTTGTCCCTGAATTTGATCAGAAGAGTTTCAGCAATGCCAGGTCTTGTGTTGGTGCTGACCTGTCTCAAGGAATATGCTGGCTGTGATTGACTACTATTTATATGAAGAAATCTGAGTTTTTAATGGTTTGCCAGATGTAGTTGCTATACTGGTAAATTATTCTATTATCTAATTTCTCCTATGGCTTCCCTGGGAAAACAAGGGCAGTTTCAAGTAAGCACCTAAGTGTCTCTGACCTATCTGCTCAGCACTGTGTTCCAACAGATATTAAAATAGGGCTCAAATTTTCCAAGTTTTTCCCTGTGATGATTTATATATAGCTGTCTCAGAACACTAACAAATAAAATGAAAGTATTTAAAAGGCCCATAAATAATAATCTAGTATAGGGAATGCATCTGAGAACAATAGTTCAATATTTAAAGTTAATAGACTGTAGCATTTTAAGATACAAGTCTTAATTGTCTGCCACATTAAGTAATTGATAGGTTTGGGTAAACTTTTTATGAAATAGTCAAGTATTTTAATGATCCTAATGATTATTCTGTGACTTCTCAAAGTTTGTATCTTTTATAAGGACTTCACAAACTTGAAATGAAAGAATGTCTAGTTTTTAGGGTTAAAAAATTGGCTTAGGAGAAAACTTGACATTTATTACCTCAGCAGAGAACTTTAAGTATCAATGTTCTGCCACAGGGACAGAGCAAGCAAATGCCAAACCTCTTTCCAAAGGCAAGTCTGAACTTTGCTTCATGTATACTTGAACAGGTTACACTGGTTCATGATGTCAAACTGCCAAGATGGCTGGAATATAATTCTCTTACCAAGACCTTGCAATGACAACTCTTAGATGAGGGGAAGATTATTGAATCATAGTGCTAGTATCTTGGGACAGTTTTTACCATATTTACCCTTCATGCACTGGTTAACAATGAGGTAAAGGGAAAAGAAGATTGATCCCTTTTCCAAATGGCTAAGTACAGGTAGCTGGGTATAATGCTCAGCTTATGAGTTTAGTTAAAAAGAAAAAGTAGGATCTGAAGCAAAATCTCATGTTAAAGAATGAAAACTTGAGCTGGGATTGTGGCTCAGCGGTAGAGTGCTTGCCTAGCACGGGCAGGGCCCTGGTTCAATCCTCAGCACCACATAAAAATAAAGGTATTATATTTTTTAAAAAAAAAAAGAGGAAGAAAGTTAAAAAAAAAAGAATGAAAACTATCACAAAAGGGTAGAGACATTTTCAGAATTTACTAATCAATAAGACCTTAAGATGAAGATTATAGTAATCCTTTGAGTTAAAAAACAATCCCCATATAAAGTGAAATTTCGAAAATTGAGTTATTTCTTATACCATTTTATTTTTGTATTCATGGACTATGCACTAATTGAAAAATCTTTTTTTTCCTTCAAGAGGCAGCTTCTTGTATACATATGTGTCTATAAATGCATAAGCTATATCTGAATATTCACTAAACTGCTAACAGAAAGGGAGAAAAACTGAAGGACTGGGCAATCAGCGTGTTGGATCTTTTTTTTTATTAAGAAAGAGAGAGAATTTTTAAATTTATTTTTAAATTTTTGGTGGACACAACATCTTTATTTTTTTTATTTTTATGTGGTGCTGAGGATGGAACCCAGTGCCCCCACGCATGCCAGACAAGCATGCTACCCCTTGAGCCACATCCCCAGCCCGGATCTTTTTAATTTCATGTTGTGGTCATGTATTGTCTGTTTTATAAGTTAAAAGATTGTTTTTAAATACATAGAATCCATATGTCAAGTATTTTATGTTCCTCAAATCATTTCTAAATATAGAAATAACCATTTGCTCTTTCCCAATATAAAACTTTGAAAGTCTTTTCTCCAGTCACCTCTAATTTCTAAAAGAATTTCTGTGCTAAATTGTGAAAACATAGATCTAGTCAGCTGCTCCTACACAAAAATTCACAATTTATATTATATTTTCACATATATCATTGCATCTCTTTTACATTCTTCTTTTATTCATTTATTCACTCATTCATTTGAAAAGAATTTGGCTAGTGTCTACTTTTTGCCAGACTATTGGGCTAGGAAATAAAGATAACGTAAATAAGCTGCTATCACAGAATTCATAATATAGTACTAAAGTAGTGTATGCAGAAATATAAAAAACAAAAAGCATAATATTGTATAATGAATGCCATAACAGGACCATATACAAGATAGAGAAGCTAAATTAGTGACTTTCACATTATTTAGGAAGAGGATGTTGGCAAAAACTGGGTAAATGAATATTCATGATCGATTTTAAAGCTAGAGAAGCTATCTATCTAGAAATAGGAAAGGCACTGTAGGCTCAGAGGTCTACAGTGCTTGAGTTATGGAAACATAAAACAGCACACTGTGCTTAGGAAGCTATGGGCAATCTTCTATTGCTGGAACACAGGATGAGTTGAGGAGTGGGAGGAAATGAGACTACAGAGGTGAGCAGAACTTGGGTTCTGAAATGCCTTGTGGCTTCATGGCAATTACCATATTTGAAAGTTTTAGAGATGGCAGTTTGAAATGGAAGTCCTGGAAAATGCATTAAAAATAGAATCTCTTCATTTTACCCTAGTTTCTTTTTCTTGAAAGACTTATTAGAATTATTTTTGTGCATAGTCTTAGTTTTTTGGTTTAGCACGACAGCACATCAGCATTAAAGGGGGGCTCTCCAACCTTCAGAATCCTCCCTGTCCCTTGGAGAACTTCCATTTTCATTTGGCAAAGCCACATTCTTCTAGACACTGTTGTTGTGGTTCTCACTCTGAACCGCAGCCCAACCTAAAGAGCATGTGTAATTGCAGGAGCCACTAACCAGGACTTCAACTGGATGCAAAGCATGAGAGATAAAGAACAACAAAGCAAAGGGAAGGCTAATAGGAAAGGAAAAACACAGAAAGATAAAAAAGAAGGGAAGGATGTATGGAAGGGCACAAGGCAGGGTGAAGGGAAGGACCAGGAAAGAGCAAGAGGAAGGGAAGAATAGGAAAGGTTAAAGGAAAGAGAATGGAATTAAAGAAAGAAACAGGAAAGTGAAAGACTTAGTTTTGTCAGGTACTCTCAAAGTACCTTATATCAATTAATATCCAAAACATCACTTATCCCATTTGTTAGTTGAAGAAACTGAGGTTACATGCAAAATCATGTAACCAGTCAAGACAAATTGGATTTAAACCTTTTATTCCAAAACCCACAACTTTATCCAGTGAAATTACCTTTTAATTTGAAATTGGAACAGCTGGACTTAGATCAAACACACACTTATATCTTCAGTATTAGGGCCAGAGGCAGTTCAAAGGAGTGTCTCACCACTGTAGCTGAAATAACTCTTACAGTAGCTGAAAGTTCAAGACCCTCTCTTTTGGTACACATTATGGCAAACTATGTCCACTTGCATCCTTCTTTAGTGACTATAAGCCCAGTCAGAAGCACCTGTGAAACCTTCCAGCTAAAGATCCTCAGCCCTGTCATCACCTTACAAGGTCACTCTACAATTCCACAGGCCTATGGAACATGAAGTTTCCACAATACTGCCCAAACTAATGCAAGTTTCTCAACAGCAAGCTTCTTCTAAGTATCTGGCTCAAATTTTAGCATAAATTTTTAAGATTGAAGGCTAGAAATCCAAAGATGACACACAGGAATTTAAGGGCTATCAAACTGAACAATGGGGCTAACTGGGGATAACAAAATTAAGCAAGCCATTCTGTTCTTACCCATCTCAGTCACTCACTGGATGCTAAAAGATGAGACATCATCAATTCCAAGAATTTTATTTTATTTTAAGAGAGATCACTCCTCACTATGTCTAATACTCCAAGTACTTTATTCCAAAAGTACACAAAGATTACAGGGCCACAGAATGCAGCAGATATCACAGAAGTCATTAAAAGAAATGTCCTTGACAACAAACCTTGATACTCCTGCTTTTCCTGAGGTTATTCCTTCCATGGTATTAACAACTACTTCACTCACAGATTTTGATTCCCATGAATGTTTGCAGGAAAACTAGACTCTACAGAGGTACACCCTAATCACAGAATAAAATTACCAAAGCATCCTGTTTTATCTGACCTTGTTTCAGAATCATTTAGTCAAGATTGGTATTCACAAGCCCTCCTTTCATTACCCAAGTACTCTAATTTTTGTGGATCTTCAATCTCTGAGGCAGTAATGCTGGATATAGCCATGCCTTCAGAAGCACCATCTTCAAAGTGACAGTGTTTCTCAGCAAATGGAGTGGCTCTGGTTCCAGTCTACCTAGAATGATATGTAGTCATCAATCTCTTGACATCTTCAGCATCAGCAAGAGATACACTGTCAGCCTCCCATTTTCCCCTTGAGTTCCATTGATTACACTTGTCAAGCCAACCTAATCAACAGCACCTTCATGAGCACAATCATACATACTTCTGAATCTCCTGAAGTTTCTCAACAGATTCACTTGTTTGCCATTCCCACAAAAACAATTTTACCTTCTGGCACAAGGACCTCACTCAATTCTTTTTTGCCTTTAAAAAATCAGTTTCAGGGCTGGGATTGTGGCTCAGTGGTAGGGTGCTCACCTAGCACATGCAAAGCCCTGGGTTTAATCCTCAGCATCACATAAAAATAAATAAACAGAATAAAGGTATTGTGTCCAAGTATAACTAAAAAATAAATATTTTTTTAAAAAATCACAATTTCAGCAGCACCCTCTTAGATCAAGTCTTATTATGTAATATGATTATGAAAACTCGGTCTTCTAAGGAGACCTCATCATTTACTCAATTTATATGGCTTATCTAAATTGTACCTTCCTGAGTTATTCAAATTTGCAAACCTATTAGACTAACTGAAAGTACAGGTTCAAAGACTATAATGAATCTTATCTTCTAAGTAAGTGAATCTCAGACATGGATTTCTGGTGGTAGCCGAACTCTCCAAAACTAGACAAATTTTGCCAAACACTACATTGTTTAAAACCTGGATTTTACTGAAATGGTGACAGGTCACCCACATACCTCCAAACACTTATTGGCAACAAAACATGGAACTTCACTGACTTTACCAATATACAATGTAAGGTTGATAGTTGCTTAGTTTTTTTTTTTTGCCATAGTTTTCAGTGAATCTTTATATTAACAAGCAGTAGCCAACTAAATGATTAAAACAGTGCCTAGTATTAACTGAAGTAAAACTATGATTGCTTGATTTCTTCCCTGTATTTGTCCAATATTTTTAGAAGAAATAGTGACCTGGGGGGAAATTTTTAAGAAAATGTTAAGTAAGAAAACTCAAAAAACACAGTATTTATCTTACACCCTATACACATTATTCAGTTTTATCAGATTCCCACACCTGAAAGGAACTGCAAGCCATCACTTAGATGATGCTATCTCATTGTTATTATTATTCCTAAATAATCTCAGAAAGACACTATTTATTGCAATCTCATGAATGAACCACCATAGTTAGAAAAATGTTTGCAAACAGATTGAATTTCTACTGCTAAACACCATCTTCTTTTGTTTTTCTCAACTGTCTCCTGATATACTGCAGAACTTGGTGTCTATAGTGAAACAGAGAAGGTTTCAAAATCTAGCTCTGTAATTTACTGTATGTATGGCCTTGAGTACTTCCTTATTATTTTACTTTCATAAATTATTCTTAATTTTATAAATTGAGGGTAAAATAATTATCCCAATATACTTGTAAAGACAAAATGCACACTTGGCACAGTGCCTGCCAAATAGTCCATTAAATGAAACCTGCTATCATGTCTGTTCATCTTCTCTTCTCTCAACTAAATAACCCATATCACAATTATTATTAGCACTTGTTTCAAATTGATGCAATATGTGTATGATAACTTCTATGGAAAATTTCATTGCTTTTCAATTTGGGGGAATTTCAGATACTTTGAGTTAAATATCTAAATTATGTTCACCATCTCAGCTATACTCACCAGTTTTCAGAAACATTATTTAGAAAAGGTATAACCAATTTGTCTTTCACCAAATATGAATTGCTTCAAGTGACAAAGATTCTTGACAACACATGCTCTGAATTCTGAATCTCAGAAACCTGGATGTGCCACACTCTCGGTTCAGCAAACCTATCACTCAGAAATAAGAGTGATGAAACTTGAGCCTGTTTGAAATTCCCTTTTAGTTATGCTTTAAATCAGTCCCGTGATGTATGCAACAACACCCAGATCTCACTTTCTAATAGTCTTGCGGTTCATCAAATGATTACCCCAGTCTTTTTGATTTGTTTTTCTGTGGCACACTACTCCTTTCCAACTAGTGCTATCCACAATATATAAAGCCACCTGCCTGTCTTTGTTGACTGTATCATTGTGAAAATCAGTCACCTTATCTTTCTTCTCAAAAAAACCCAGCAATTATCTATGCAGCTTGAATTGTTTTCTAGCTTGAGATCTAAATGTGTTAACCAAAAATCTGAGTATTCGTTACTGTTTCAACTGCACAGCTTTTGTCTTGAGTTTTGAAATGTTCTCTGTTGAGGTTTTAACCAACACACACACACACACACACACACACACACACACACGTACACAGAGTTCAGGAATTTAGGCCATTTGCCAAAATGTTGTTTTTCTTTAAAGCCCCCATAATCTAAACTTGGTTAGTTGATACTACTACTTCTTCTATAGTATAATTAATTAAGGATTAGCAAACTTAGAAACTAACAAGCTTCTTGAATATGTAGAAGCAACATCAAGATTGTAATGCAAAATTTACAAGAATGATAAAAGATGAAAAAGGGAAGAGGAAAAAGAGAAAGAAGAGGGAGAGAAAACCAAAGAAGAAGGGCAGATGGCACTTGAGATCAATGTGACTGTTGAACAGATGAAGTATCCTCAAATCAAAGGCTCAAAACAGAAGAACAAAGACAATCCCTTTCATACCTCTTTGGAGTGACTAATGTGGTAACCAATTTCAGGAGGACCTTCTAAGGCACAGACACATGGGGTATCAATAGATGCTTCTCATATCCCTTTGTAAAACAGGTCAAAAAAGAATGTCATGGAAACAAGTCAATCATTAAGACAACCTTATGTAAGTATGTATGTATGTATTTTGGTACTGAGGATTGAAACCAGGGACATTCTACCATTGAGCTACATCCCCAGCTCTTTCACTTTTTGAGACAGGGTCTCACTTAATTGTCCATGCTGGCCTTCTGCCTCATCTCCCCTTGTCACTGGGAACAGGCATGTGCTAATGTATCTAGCTAAAGAATGGTATTTGTTGAAGTCTCAAAGAACCTGGGTCTAATAAAAGAAAATATAGGCCCTAATCTCCATCATGTGGGATCAGGCCCCAACTTCCTTAATAAGATATTTTGGCGCAAGAATTAAAATAAAGAATCAATAAATGGGATGGACTCACACTAAAAATTTTCTTCTCAGCAAAAGAAACAATCTGTGAGGTGAATAGAGAGAGCGCCTACATCTTGGGAGCAAATCTTTACCCCTCAAAAATCAGATAGAACACTCTCTAGGGTATATAAAGAAGTCAAAAAGCTAAGCACCAAAAAAAAAAACAAGTAACCCAATCAATAAATGGGCCACGGACATGAATAGACACTTCTCAGAGATGATATAACAATCAATCAATAAATATATGAAAAAATGTTCATCATTGCTAGCAATGAGAGAAATACAAATTAAAACTACTCTAAGATTTCATCTCACTCCGGTCAGAATGGCAGCTATCAAGAATACAAACAAAAATAAGTGTTGTCAAGGATGTGGGGGAAAAGACACACTCACACATTGTTGGTTGGACTGAAAATTGGTGCAACCAATCTGGAAAGCAGTATGGAGATTCTTTGGAAAACTGGGAATGGAACCACCATTTGACTCAGCTATCCCTCTCCTCAGGCTATACTCAAAGGACTTAAAAACAGCATACTACAGGGACACAGCCACATCAGTATTTATAGCAGCACAATTCACTAACCTGTGGAACCAACCTAGATGCCCTTCAGTAGAAGTGGATAAAAAAATGTGGCACATATATATACACAATGAAATATTACTCAGCAATAAAAGAACAAAAACATGGCATTTGTAGGTAAATGGATGGAATTAGAGAAGATAATGCCAAGTGAAGTTAGCCAATTCCAAAAAAACAAAAAACAAACAAATGCCAAATGTTTTCTCTGATATAAGGAGGCTGATTCATACTGGGGTTGGGAGGGGGAGCATGGGAGAATAGACAAACTCTAGATATGGCAGAGGGATGGGAGTGGAAGGAAGCGGGTATAGTGTTAGAAATGATGGTGGAATGTGATGGACATTATTATCCAAAGTATATGTATAAAGACACAAACTGGTGTGAATATACTTTGTATACAACCAGAGATAAGAAAAATTGTACTCTATTTGCGTAATAAGAATTGTAATGCATTCTGCTGTCACATATAAATTTTTAAAAACTAATAAAATAAAAAACATGAATGCTCAAAAAAGTTTTAATTTACATTTCTCTAATTACTAGAGATTTTCATTTTCTCATATATCTGTTGATTGTTTGTATACCTTCTTCTGAGAAGTGTCTATTGAGCTTCTCAGCCCATTTATGGATTGGGTTGCTTTTAATTTTTTGATGTTAAATTTTTGAGTTCTTTATATATCCTGGGGATTAGTGCTCTATCTGATGAGTGGCAAAAATTTGCTCTCAAAACTGTACTCTCTCTCCACCTCATTGATTATTTTTTTTTGCTGAGAAGAAGCTTTTTAGTTTGAATCCATCCCATTTATTGATTCTTGATTTTATTTCTTGTGCTTTAGGAGTCTTATTAAGGAAGTCGGGGCCTAACCCAACATGAAGAGCTTTGGGCCTATTCTTTCTTCTATTAGGCATAGGGTTTCTGGTCTCAAATTCCTAGGTCCTTGATCCACTTTGAGTTTTGTACATGGTGAGAGATAAAGGTTTAATTTCATTTTGCTCCATGCATATGGATTACCTGTTTTCCCAGCACCATTTGTTGAAGAGGCTATCTTCTCCAATGTATGTTTTTGGCACCTTTGTCTAGTATGAGATAACTGTATTCATGTGGGTTTGTCTCTCTGTCTTCTATTCTGTACCATTAGATTTCATCTCACTCCAGTCAGAATGACAGTTATCAAGAATACAAGCAACAAAAAAGTATTGGCGAAAAGTCACACTCATACATTGCTGGTGGCACTACAAATTGGTGCAGCCAATCTGAAAAGCAGTATAGAGATTCCTTAGAAAACTTGGAATGAAGCCACCATTTGACCCACACCTCATTCTATACCCAAAGGACTTAAAAATAGCATACTACACTGACACAGTCACATTAATGTTTATAACAGCACAATTCACAATTGCTAAACTGTGAAAGCAACCTATATGCCCTTCAAAAGATGAATGGATAAAGAAACTGTGGTACATATACACATATAATGAAATATTACTCGCATTATAAGAGAATAAAATTATGGCATTTACAGGCAAATGGATGGAGTTGAAGAACATCATGCTAAGTGAAATAAGCCAATCCCAAAAAACCAGGACTGAATGTTTTCTCTGATAAGTGGATGCTAATCCATAACAGGGCGGGGCATGGGATGAGTGAAGGAACTTTGGATAGGGCAAAGGGGAGGGAGGAGGGGGTAAGGGGGTAGAAAAGATGGTGTAATGAGATGGACATCATTACCCTAGGTACACGTATGATTCCATGAATGGTATGACTACTTCATGTACAAGTAGAGAAGTGAAACAAATATTTTTGTTCCATTTGGTACAATGAATTGAAGAGCTTTCTACTGTCATGTATAACTGATTAGAATTAAAAAAAAAAGAATGGTATTTGTTGAAATTTGTTTCTTGTTTGCTCCTTTTAGGTCAGTCTAATAAATATCCAACAGTTATCAATCCAATTCAACTGATAACACCAATTACTGAGTGACTTGATTCCCAATCCCTTTTAACACATTTCATGTTCAGGAAGATGGTAACTCAACTCCTTTAACAAAATAAAATCAGCAAATGAATATAGTCTAGGCCCCAAAAGCTAGCTCTAACCTAATACAATTGATCAAATACTATATGGGTATCCCCCAGAACTGGATTTCCAATATTCCCCTTGGGAATTTCTTTGTGCACTGATTCTGAGGGCCTGGATATTCAGATGTTTTACCATTGACCTGAAGCTCCCCAAGACTCCCTGCCTCACTTATATTCTGTGCATAAGTTTCTCCACATTCATGAAAGAGAGGATTGGTTTGCTTTTTGCAAAACTTGCTTGTCATCTAAACTCCCATAACCCTGGGTAATTTGTATTAACTCTCCTGAACCCAGTTTCTACTATTAAATCCTGGTCCAACATAGACTTATGTGTAGCCCATTGCAATTCTTTGAATGGTTTCCAAACAGAATAGTTCAGGAAGAAATATTTAAATGAAGGCGTCCTGGTGGAAATGTCCAACCAAACTTCACCTAGAATACAAGACTGGTACAATTGAGAACATCACATAGAGTAGAATCTGCTTATTCTGGAGTCGGATAATGGGTTGTTAATTGAAAATAGCATTCTATACTCATCTAACATAGAAAAGACCCTTATATTATTAACGTTCTGGCGTTGTCAGAAAGTATACCAATTCCTCAGTCCCTGGTGTTTTAAGGAAAAACCTTGATAATACTCCAAGAAACAGGTATGCAAAAAAAACCACCCATCTTGGAATACAAAGTTCTACCTTCACCTCAATTATGGAAAAGTGTGCCACTCTTCTCAGCATTTACCTTACAAAGAAAATATATGTGGATCGGGCTGGGATTGTGGCTCAAGCGGTAGTGCGCTCGCCTGGCATGCGTGCGGCCCGGGTTCGATCCTCAGCACCACATACCAACAAAGATGTTGTATCTGCCGAGAACTAAAAAATAAAAATATTAAAAAAAAAAAAGAAGAAAGAAAATATATGTGGAAACAAGAGCAACCACTTCTCAACTTCTAAAACATCAATTCCTATTCCATTATGAAATGAATCTCATTAATGAGAAGAAAGGTCGAGTGTTGTTGGAAATCCACATATAGCAAGAACTGTCTGAGAAACAGCTAGTTGATTTAGAAATTAGATTTTGCTGAATCAAATTATCAAAAGATAAGTGATAAATAATTCATACTGTGTTAACTGCAATGAATTCTAATCACTTATTTCCCCTTGGAAACCTGGATAGTTGATTATAAATTTGTCGCCCTGGCCACCATTACCATAAACAAATCTTGTAAGGACTTATCCATTATGGTTAAATAGTTCCACCATTGGCAATAGCATCTTCAAATGAAAAAAGAGTTATACACAGAAAACAAAAACCGTATTATAATCCTCAGCATATGATTAATTTAACAATAAAAATATGGCAATGTCTTAAAAGTTCCGTTCTACTATGTATGGACAAAGAATTACAGGAATCTTTACCTCTCAACTATATTTTACCTTTAACTTATAAACAAGCTCATCACACTCACCTAAAAAAGGACCACCAAAAAACAAACAAACAAACAAACAATAAATCCTCCCTCTGTTCTACCAAGTTACCTTATAAGCAAAGACATCTTTCAGAATGAGTTTGACAACACTCATCACTATCTACTTTTAACTTCATTCCAATAACATTTCAATTGCTGCAATTTAGTTTCTATTCCAGGATACCAAGGAAATGGCTTTTTGGAAGTCATTAATAAAATGTTGGTTAGCATATCCCATCCCTTGGCTGTCTTGATTCTCTTCAGTTCCAGTAGCTTTTCTTTATCCTTACCTCCCTTTCATTTTCCCTTCTATTCTACCCTTTAAATATGATTCCCAAGGCTATCTTGAACTTAGGGTAAATTATTTTATCCACACTCATCCCTCAGTACCTTTAAGTGATTGGTTCCAGGTCTCCATCAATCCTTGGGGACACCAAAACCTATGGCTTCTCAAGTCCCTTATATAAAATGATTTAGTATTTTATATAAATATATACTCCCATATACTTTAAATCATTTTTAGATTACTTATACAATCTAGTACAATGTGAATGCTATATAAATAGCTGTTATACGCTATTATTTAGAGATTCATGCAAGAAAAAAGCACATTCAGTACAGATGCCATTTTTCCCCAAAATATTTCTGATCCATGGGTAGTTAAGTCCAAGGATACAGTAGGCTGATTGTATTTTAAAACAAAATATTTTTTCCTTTTAATATTCCAAATAGTTTATTACCCCATTCCTTACTTAAGAAGTAATTATAGAGGCACTTAACTCAGTAGCCTTTCCTTCCTTGGATCTTTTCTTTTTTGAATGATTCAAAACAGTTATGGAATTTATTTAAAACATTATAAATATAAAAATCTCTAATCAGACAGGTTGTAAGTTTACACCTTTTTCTAGGAATAAATTTTTTTTTTTTTTTTTTTTGGTACTGGGGACTGAACTCAGGGGTACTTAACCACTGGGACACATACCAAGCCCTTTTTTGTATTTTATTTAGAGACAGGGTCTCACTGAGTTGCTTAATGCTTCACCATTGCTGGACTGGCTTTCAACTCAAGATCCTCCTGCCTCAACCTCCCAAGCTGCTGGGATTACAGGCGTAAGCCATTGCGCCCAGTCCAAGCCTGTTTTGTGTTTTATATAGAGACAGGATCTCACTGAGTTACTTAGAACCTTGCTAAATTGCTGAGGTTGGCTTTGAACTTGTGATCCTCCTGCCTCAGCCTCCCAAGCCACTGGGATTATAAGCATGTATCACTGTGCCAAACTATGAAGAACTTGTTTCAATATATACACGCTGTTAAATTTAGTTTCCATTGAATAAATAGATAGGATATAAAGACAAATATGCAGATTGAACCATATAAAATTGCCAATATTAAACTATGTTTTTAAAAATATTTTTTAGTTGTAGATGGACATAATTTCTTTTATTTATTTTTATGTGGTGCTAAGGATCAAATCCAGTGCCTCACACTTGCGATGCTAGTACTTAATTACTGAGCTACAGCCCCAGCCCTCATTATATTTTACATATAAAAATGGTAGTTTCAGGGCTGGGGGTGTGGCTCAGTGATAGAGCACTTGCCTAGCACATGTGAGGCACTGGGTTCCATCCTCAGTGTCACATAAAAATAAATAAATAAATAATGTTATGTCCATCTACAACAAAAAGAAATTTTTTAAGTTGTAGTTTCACATGGTTCAATCTGTTTACTAATTAAAAAAAATTTTTTAGTTGTAGATGGACACAATACCTTTATTTATTTATTTGTTTTTAATGTGGTGCTGAGAATTGAACCCTGTGCATCACACATGCCAGACGACTACACTACCACTGAGCCACAACCCCAGTCCCCTGTTTACTAATTATCACTGAAATAAAGATCTTAATCAAACTTCCTAAATACAAATTCAGATTCTGCTTTCTTAAGTCTAATGCTTCAAATCCCTATGATAATATGGGATTTTCTAAATCTGCTCACTTTGACAGCATATCCATAACAAATTAGTATCTGAATGCTTTTGTTTCCCACATGTGAAATTATACTGATGTTTTTAATTGAAATGTGCCAGAAACATCAAAGCAAATAACTTGAGTGCCTCATAAAACAACCTCAAATGAAATATCACATACTGTTTTTCCCAGAAATAAAGGTACCTTAGTTCACTGTTTAGTCAGGAATATAAGTGAATTTTGAGAACTCAGACATTTAATTTGTAATGGTCCTTCCAAAAGCAAGCTCTGTATTTTTCAGACTGATTCATAATACTTATATGATGCATCAATGTCAATCAATCTATAGATTAATAAATCTATATAAATTGTATTGATAATTGTTACACGTTCATATACTGATTCTGAATAATATTCAAATACTCTCGGACTTTTTGGAATAAAATCTCATAGCATTTATGGCTGCATATAATAGTTTGTCAAACATACCATGTGGTAAGAGGACTGCTGAAATTATGCCTTAAATTATAATTATAAAAATATATGGGAATGGGGCTGGGGTTGTAGCTCAGTTACAGAGTGCTTGCCTCGTACGTGTGAGGCACTGGTTTCGATCCTCAGCATCATATAAAAATAAATAAAGCAAAGGAAAAACAACAAAAAAAGAATTTAAAAAAAACTATGGGAAGGCCTAGGGTTGTGGCTCAGCTGTAGAGCGCTTGCCTAACATATACGAGGCACTGGGTTCGATTCTCAGCATCACATAAAAATAAATAAATAAAATAAAGGTACTGTATCCAGCTTCAACTAAACTACATATGTGTGCACACACACACACACACACACACATATATTTTAAAAATATATGGGAAAAAAAGAAAAAAGATTGCAAAGGTTTCAAAAAATTAAAAAAAAGAAATGAACCAATAAAAATTTAATAAAATAACATTAAAATATCAGCTAAAATAATAAATAAATGAGATTTTAAGAGAGTAGACTCTCAATACAATTGAAAGTACAGCTGTTCTTGATGGGATAACTTTGATTCCTTCAATCATTAACTCTGGACATAAGATTCCCTTATAGAAAAACAACACAGAAAGCTTTCTCCTTTTCTAATAAATACTCAAGGAAAAAAACCGAGAAACCTAGAAATAGTGTAAGACACTAAAATAACATGTTTCTTACAACATGTTAGAAGCTTCCAGATGAAGCAGTACAAGAAGAAGATTTACAAAACATTTAACATAAACCATGAATTTCAGAGGAATAAAAAGACCAAAATACACACACATATGTGCCCACCACTACAAAGGCAAAATAATTCAAAATAAACAAAACAAAACATTCTTCCTTAGAAGAGCACCCTATATATGATGCAGAATAACAGTAAGATTTTATGTAAGATTTCAAGTCTTACTTAAACTCTATAAATTTCTAAGGATTGTCCGTTATTAAATGAATGATACTTTTTTTCTAAAGTAACTACTCCCAGTATTTTGCATTTCAGATTTTTAATAGTTTTATTTGGCAAAGAGAAGCCTAAGAATTTTTTTAAAAAACATTTCCAGAGGGAACACCTTTTACCGTAAAATAAACTTGTGTGAGTTGGAAGGACAAATCTCTAATGTATATTTTTGACTTATATGCCAATTTTATAATTAGTACAAAAAAGATAGTTGTTGAAATATTTTAAAAATGTAAAAACCAGTCCAGGCAACATAGCTATACAATCTTGCTGTAAAATTACTTATATCAAATTCTTGCCCAAAATATTTTTGCAATATACTAAATTTCTTCAAGTCACTCTTCACTGACGGCTAGCTTTTCCATTTTCTGTTGTCTCCATCCTAAAAAAAAAATAGAAGAGACAAAAATGAGTTGGTAAATTAAAACATTAACTTTCCATATTTTTTCCACTTAATTATCTACCTGATAGATGGAAACTAAAATCTAATATATTTATTCATAGAACAGAACATGAGCACTTTAGGAAAGGATTAAAGTTAGGGAGTTAGCCCAATTTCCTTATCTTGCAGATAAATAAAAACAGCCTGGAGAGATTAAGTGACTTTCCCAAGGTTGAATTTCAAAGGCCACCAGTTTTTTCCTATCACTCTCCCTTCTCCAAGCAAATATATAAGAAAAAAAATCTCTATCATTCAGTCAAGGATTTATTTCCTTTTCCATTAAGAATTCCTTCACCAAATATATTTTAAGAGAATTTCTTCTAAAAAATTTATTAAAACAATCAATATTTTTAATATTGTATTACTGGATAGGAAAATATTTCCCCCTTGTTATTTTATACAGATTAAGTGTTGCATACTATGTGTTCTTTATAGTTTTCCCCTCTCTATGATGCTTACCAAGCACTGAAAAAAATAATGCTGTACTTTCAGGGTCATAAGCAATGTGGGTATGAGTACCTAGAATCAAACAATTTAATTTGTTTATTCCTTGTAGGTAACACATATCAATTCATCATAATAGTGGAAAATTGCTGAACATAACAAATAGTGAATAATACAGCTATATAAGCAATTAACAAAATCAACTTCTAAAATAAATAACACACACCCATTTTCCTCCTTGAGATGTTGATACAACTCAGCTCTGTTATTGACAGAGTTCAAACGTCCAGCAAACTCCTGATGTTTTCTGGAATTGGCAGTATTGATTCTATTACTCCACAAGGATAATAAGGACACTGGCCCTGGTATTGTATTAGAAAAGACAAAAAGTTAAGAAAATGTATTACTACAAAATTTAGAAATTTAATAAACTTGCCTTTAATTCTATTGTTCATTTTATACAATTAGGCAACAGCACCTTTATCATTTTCTAAAATTTATGTTTCAGGGTCCCAAGAGTACTAGCTATTTCAGTGACGTCTGGAAGAACTCAGATGTCTAAAGGTGAAATTACAGTCATGACTAAGAATTATTACAGCAACAGAGTAAGAATATATAGATAGATCAGTAGAAGGAAAGATAAATTAGACACAAACTAGAGGACTCCATTTACAGCCTTCCCATGATCTCTGCCTCCAGAAGAAAAAAAAAATTTAACCAAATGTGTGAAATATTTCTGCCAAGAAAGCCTGTTAGAGACTCAAGAGTCCAGGGTTTTTACACAGGGGTTGATTATGTAAGCATTCTCTGTCTAGCCATAACAATCAAAATTCTAGACTTCCAGAAGAAAAGCTAGTATTAAGTTCAAATGTAAGGAAAAATTACTTTATCATCTAGGGAATATTTCAAAAGCCAAGTTCTGAGATGCCAGCCAAGGGCCAAACTTGCAAGCAAGATTTTCTAATGAAAATGATAAGACAAAAGAACTACAATAGCCAAAACAATTCTGAAAAAGAAAATTAAAAAAAATATGTAGAGGATTCTTCACTATCTGACTTCAAAACTTAGGTTGTAGTGATTATGACAGCCCTGATTGGTGAAAGGAGACACAGACCAACAGAATATAAGAGATCCATAAATAGATCCCACAGAGAGTCAATGGATTTCTGACAAATATACAAAGGCAACTTAATGAAGGACAGTCTCTTCAATAAACACTTGTGGAACAATGAAGACACTGTACACACACACACACACACACACACACACACACACACACACACACACACACAATGAATACTGAAACTATGCATGGTGGCACAAAACTGTAATCCCAATCTCTGCTTGGGAGATTTGAGGTAGGAGGATTACAAGTTACAGGATAGTATGAGCTAGTTAGTGAGACCATGACTCAATATAAAAAACAAAAAGAGGTGGGGATGTATCTCAGTGGTAGAACACAACTGGGGTTCAATTCCCATTACCACAAAAAGAGAGGGAAAAAAAAAGTCTGAAGCTATATAGCTCAGAGCACCTGGTTAGCATACATGAAGCCCTGAGTTCAATCCCTGGTACTGAAAAGAAAAAAAAAAGATAAAAAAGAATATTGACCCATATTTTGCACCTTACATAAAAATAACTCAAAATAGATTATGGCTTTTAAAAGTAAAACCTAAATTATAGAACTCATAAGAGTTAGGTTTCTTCACGTGTAACACCAAAAGCATCATAAAAACAAAAATTGGTATATCAGACGTCATTAAAATTAGAAACTAATGTTTTGCAAAATTAATCATTAACAGGACAAGCCAGACACTTGGAAAAATATTTGCAAATCACATATCCAACAAAGGACTTGTACCTAGAACAAATAAAGAACTCTCAGAATTTAACCATAAGAAAACAACCAACCAAATTTAAAAATGGACAAGTAATTTGAAAGGACCCTTCACCAAATTAAACATACAGACAGCAAATAAGCAAATGAAAAGAGGTTCATCATCATTAGTCAGACAAGAGTGTAAACTAAAATAACAATGAACTACCACTACATACTTATTAGAACAGCTAAAACAACAATAGTAAATAACCCTGATAATAGCAAGTGCTAACATGGATGCAGAATAACCAGAAGTCTCCTACAATGCTGGTGGAGGTGTAAAATGACAAAGCCACTTTTGAAAAATAACATGACAGTTTCTTATAAAGTTAATTACATACTTTATAAATAAATGGAATTAAAAAAGCAAACTAGTGATATATACACAAAACACAGATGAATCTCAAATGCATTATGCCATGTGGAAAAGCAAACTTCAAAAGGCAAAATAGTATTAAATTCATTACAATCACACATCAATGGTTACCAGGGATTGGAGACAGTCATTGACAGTGTGTGATGACTACAAAAGGGCAGTGCAGGGGAGTATCAGGGGTGGACTGTTCTACATGCAGATTCAATGTCTAAACTCACAGAACTACAGACCAGAGAGTCCCACTGCATATAAATTTTTAAAAAGTAAATTTTAAAAACAAAATTATTTTATTTTTCTTATTACTAAATCAATACATATTCAGTAGCATTCAGAATACAATAAAACACATAAAGGAATAAAAATAATCCATAATATCACTGCTCTAACAACTGTAAATATTTTGATCTTTAATTTAATGCCTATCAACAAAATGACATTCTGTTTTTTCTGTTACTGAATCATACAAAAAAGTTGAACAGATTTTCACCAAATCTAGAGGGCACATTTGGAACAGTACAATCTTAAGGGCAACGTATACAGCAGGCACAAAACTGGGGAGGACTAAAAAGTTATTTTCCAAAGGAAATGAAACTAAGGTATGATAAAAGGCCCATATAAGTAGCTGATCAAAAGAGACATATGATTTAGGTGGTAAAATAGAATGGAAGGAAAAATAAATGATTTTCCAATATTAGTCTAAATGGAAAGTTTCAAGGGCAAAGAGGGATTTGCAACCAGATTGCTTCTCATAATGGTCCATTCTGTACAATATTTCCAGGGTAAAAAGCATCAGGAATCCATTTAATTTCCAAACAACTTAATGATAGATGATTATTCATAATTCATCTAAGTTACAAACCAGTGTATATGTGCATGAAAACTTTTTAAACAAAATTGAGATCATAGTATATATGGATTTATGGCCTACTTTTAACCCCCTAAACTTATTATATATTCATTCATTTACTCATTCATTCAATAAGTAACTGAACTCAGTATAAATGAGCCTGTGCTGGTTGATAATATAAAAGTAAATTAAAAATAATCCCTGCTCTGAAAATATTTCAGACTATCAGAAGTGGGATGTTAGGAAGCAATGTCAATACAATACTCTGAAGTGCTACCAGAGCAGCAATCCTAGGACCCAATGGAAGCACAAAGAAACAGCATCTGACTTAACTGTGAAAGGAAGGAAGTTAGGGATTTCCTTCTGAAAAAGGAGTCATGACGAAGAGAGAAGAGTAGGCATTTGTGACAATAATTATTCTTGGGCATGCTTTCATATAGTCATCTTTTTACTAATATGTGTTTTGGCTGTTTCCAATTTTTGTCAGTATGAATAATGCTTTTTAGAGTTCTATTTTCCAAGCAATACCATTAAGAGTAAACCTTCTCATTCTAATCAACAATGGCATATTTGGGCCCACAAGAAATAAGACAATTCATCAATAGACATTTATTTAAGTCCTATTATTTTTAATATACTCTGGCAAATGCCTGAAAGGCAAATATGGCCAGGCTACCTTAAGGGTGACCTCAAATTCTGATTTCAAAGAAGCTAGTAAACCAAAAAAATGTAACACATAATATGTGTACTATGACAAAAATATATAAAAGCAAACAAGCTCAACTTCTCCCTAGGTTGAACTGCCAGTAATGGTAATATGGCCAGCCCTGAAATCTTTATGGCCTTAGAAGAGGCACAGTAGCAAAACATCAGTTTGATGATGGCATACCATTTTCCATGAATCCTAAAAGGACTAAACCTAAACCTAGTTTACCCTCAAGATCACTAGGACCTCGAATGATTTCAGGAACTCTCAATTCTGAATCATATCTTTAATAAACACATGAGGAAACTAAACTTCTCAGCCTATAAGTAAGACAGTTTAGAGACTAGCAGAAGTGGAATCTGTCTTCAGTAACCTAGTACTTAGGATAGTATCAGGAACATAACCAGATTCAAATTTACATATTTAGAATTTCTTATAGCATAAACTTTATAGTAAAACTGCTAACTTTCCAAAGGCTTCACATTAATGGAGATAAAACATGACTTTTATTTTTTTACCACTGACAAATATATTTACTACCTATATCTTCCAAGGCTATAAACAGAGAATCTCCTAAACAAAATCCAGCAATACTTAGGAGCTCTTCCCCAAAGATACAACAAAATTAAATAACACTATACAAAATTAAATTTAATTAGAAAAAAATTTACATAGTTACCTTACCTTACCTTAAGTTATAACTTACCTTTTGATTTTTCCACTTGTGGAGTTTCATCCATTTCAACAAGGGGCTTTTTGTTTGGAGGTTCTGGGGAATCAGGGGAATCTTTTATAATTTCAGCTTCAGCCAACTCTTCTTTTCCACGTTCTAAGATTCCTTTCAATCTTTTAGAGGGACAAAAAATTAAATATAGTTAAAATTTTAAAAGTTTACAAATAGTTTAATAATTAAATCATCTCTGCAAAATCCAAGGGCTAATCAGAAACTTCAATCCAAAACCAGGGAAGAGAACTTAACAAATTAAACATAAATATCCCTTCCTTCATAATAAAAATACAATAATTCAGGAATTGGCTGTAAAACAGTAAAAACTAGAGGAAAACTTAAGAAGATAACATTAAAAAGGTGAGAAATAATGGGATCTTTAGAAGATATATCATAGTTTTAAATTATAAATATGATCAAGAAGTTTACTATCAGCTTTATAAGCTATGTACTGTGGAAATGTAGTTCTCACAGTTAGGAACTTAACTCTAAGGTTTTATTGAGTTTCATCAAGGAATAAAAACACTTTCAAAATATTCAGAAGTATATTTGAAGGTCAGTTTAAACTGAATAAGTACTTTTTTTCCTCTTTGTATAGTAAGCCAATTTTGTTTTAAAAGCTCAGTAGCCCTAAGGAAAAAGTGAATTTCTAAAGTTAAATAGAATAAAACTGTTCTACCTATTTATGGATGAAGTATGAGTTTCAGAATTAGCTTCAAAATATGCCTATGAGGGTGGTGGTGAGGGTAGTGGATGTAAATATACATATATATAAACTAAGATCTGCCATGAATTAATAATTGTCAAAGGTAGATCATGGTTATCTATTTGTTCTACAGATGTTTATGTTTGAAATGTTCCATAATAAAAAGGTGGATTTTTTTTTAAAGGAATTTTCTAATTATAATCCCATTATAACATTATCTCATTGACTGCCTGATTTTATGGCAAGGTAACAGAAGATGTAGCTAATAAGATATTTTTACATATAGATCTTTATTACTGTTTTTCAAATTTAACCTTGACATCACAGGATAAATCGCAAACTAAGGGAAAAGAATGTACTACTGAAGAAAGTTTTTGAATTAAAACTGTAAGCTCTTCTATGCTCCCAAGGTATTCTGTGCCTAATTTTATAAGCACTTCCTACTTTCCTGTCATCAGTGACTTGCTTGCCTGATTTTCCCATAATACTGTATGTTCTTTCAGGTCAGAGATCTTTTGCCAAATACCTGGCACATCACTGAAGTTAAATATTTTGAAACTAAAGAATAAAATTGTTTTGAAAATTCTTAACACATTAAGCAGGTACTGATAACAAACATGGTTTATGACTTTCAGAAGCTACTTAGGAAAAATTAACATTATCTTTGCCCCAACAGTAAACACATACCTTTTTAAACCCAAGAATGATCTTCTGGAGTTAAGAATGATAAGATTATAGTTATAAAATGAATAAACACATATTAAATGAAATTTGAATGTGCTATACATAGAATGTGATACAATAAAAGGTATGTGGGGCTGTATCAATGCTAAGGAATCACCTCTCTGAATCTTGCCAAGGTTTCTCCTGTTCATAATCTTTCACTGCTTTCTCTGATTTGTCCTCTTTGTCCTCCCTCTTTCTTCCTCGTTTTTTTCGTTCTTCTTCTTCTGGGGGTTTGCTCCTACATGCCATCAAACATTCTAAGACTCTTTGATGTTTCTCCGAGTTGTTGATATGGGCTCTGACCAGGGTTTCTAATTCATTCCACATGATACGGTACTGTTCGTCTCTGTGGGAAAGATTTAAAACATTCTTAGAAATGTTCTTTAAATAATATTTATCATTAAATAATATTGAAGTGTTACTTGCTACTGATAAAAGTAAAAGGAAATAAATATGTTTTGTTTCCCCTCTTACCCCAGTAGCTAATAGTGGAATTCTAAATTACAATATATCTATGTCTGCTATTCTCACATCTCCAATATTATGTACATGCGTGTATACACACACACACAACCTCAAATATAATTTATGCATAGAATAAATTATCTTATGAAACATTATGTATCAAGTAAATGTGATATATAAGGAAAGTAAGGAAAAAAGCTACCTTTTAGGGCCCTTTCCTCTTGTACCAACTGTGGAAATAGGTAGAGGATCATTTTTTCTTTCCATATCAACTAAGTTGTATATTGTTTTTTGACAGTTTAACACATCTTCTTCTGTCAAAGATTCTTTCACAATAACACTGGCTAATGGAACTACCTGTTAGATTTTTTTAAAAAAGAAAAAAGAGAATCTGTCTTGAAAAACAAATATCAAAGCATCTAGGTGAACTTGATTTTAAAATTGACTTTAAAGAATACCATGGTGATATAATCTATAACTACTATTTAATTTTCAATAACTAATTCTTTAACTTGAGCAAACACACATATTACATTCTTTGCCTGATAAAGGTATAAATTACAAATTTTCTAATTTGTTTCTATAAAGAATATGTAACTAATTTAGGGAAAAAAGTGAAATTATACACTTACCGCTTGCATGTTGAAAATGGTGGTTTGTGAAATAATCATAGGCCAATAACGGGTGTGTTTTTCTAACTGATCTTTTGCTCGTTCCAAAGGGATCTCAAGACTTCCATCGATTTTATATCTGGGGTCTAGAAAAGGAGTTAATCTGTTTTCCCTCATAAATTCACCAAAATCCTAATGATAACCAAATAAGATAAAATTAGAAACTATTTCTACTGTTTCAGTATGGATTACACGTAATAGTCATTTTCCCTGATGTCTTCTCTCCTGTGATTTGCAACAAAGCACTTTTTCTAACAGCTGTCCCCTCACCTCACTTTTTTCAAACTTGAAACCTATCAGCCTTCATACAAGGGAAATGAAGAAAGCCTCAAAATGCATAATATATTCATGCTGTTTTTTCCCTTTTTAAAAACCCGGGAACATTCATTTTATTTCACTCCTATAATTTAACTCTTTTCTATTATATAAAAGAATGAGTTATTTACATTAGAAGACCAATTTGCTTCCTTAAAAACAGCCTTAACATAATATTACAATGTTAACAGTGGATATTGCTAAATGATGGAATTGTAGGTAATTTACAGGTTTTTGCTTTTGTTTTTAGATGTCTGCATGCTCTATATTTTCCACAATGAATACTGATGAGCATTCTTTTTAGTTGAAAAAAAAAAAAAAGAAAAGGCCTACTAAAACAATTACTTTAAGTACATACACTCTGGTTTATAAAGTATATTTGTATACATAAATCATATTTAATTCTTATAACTACCTCGAAAAGCAGACAGCCATGAAATATCAAATATGAAAATGGGAGGAAGAATGAAAAATATCAGAATCAAAACCACAGAAATTCTAGCAAAAATACTATTTCTTTGTATGCTCTTCCTGATAAGAAAAAAAAAATAATGTTACTTCAAAGTGGTAGCAATACAAAGACTCAAAAAAGTTTTTGCTTACCATTTAAATTACTAGAAATTAAATTTTATAATTCCAATGTGTTAGTATAATCCAAATACTTCCATATACAATCCAGATACTTCTCACTGAATATACAATAATGGAAGACTACATAGTGATAAGTAGATCTTTTGATCAAGTATTAAAAGAAGTTCAACTATTTAACAATCAACTTCTTCCAAACTCTTTCTTTTATAGGAACTCAATAACTACTTGCTAATTGATATTAGACTCAAACATAACATTTATTAAATTCTTACTGTAATCCGGTAGTCTGTAACTCTTCCTCCACATCCCTCGCTAATTGAAGGTGGATCCTCTAGAATGGATCGAGAACTGCTAAGGACATGCAAAAAAATCTCTCCTCCATGGCTACTAAGCATATGACTAATGACTTTGGAACCCGACTTTCGTGGTTGTTCCAACAAAACAGAACGACCTGTCAAAAGCAAGAATCCTATCAGTAATAAAATTCAAACAGATTTATTTATTCCCTTGAGATCTATGTCTAGATTTTTTTCATTTTATTTACTGATTCCCATATTTTAACCAGCACTGCTAACTTAGTATATTTCAATAATTAAAAATCTGAATTCTAGCAATAGCTTATTTTCAGATACTCCAAACTTACACAGAAATTTGGACAGTTTTCCAAAACACGTATAATGGTTTCTAATACAACCAATTTCAAGTTCACATATAATTTTTCTCCTGGACATTTAAGAAGAAAAGTAAGAAAACTGCTGGATAATCCTCAGATTACTAATGCTACAAGATATGTGGGGAGAAGACCCAGTCTCAATTTACCTTTTATAATAACTCCTTATCAGTTCTATTATCATAAATACTTCCTACTTCACATGTCCAAATATTATTAAATCTGATTTTACACAGGGTGATAATTAAAATTGTGCTTAACATAGCAATGAGATAGGCTTTATGATAAGGACAGACTGACTTCTTAGTTCAATGATTCCAAAACCTAGCTGATCATATGAAGAGCTTTTAAAACTTAGACTTATAAAAATGGTCTATATTATTCTAGATTCTAAAAAAGAAAATAAAGACTCCAAAGTCCAAATTTTTAAAAATAAAAATACTTAAAAATATGTTAAATAAAACTCACTTAGACACAATAAATATGAAATTTATAAAATCATCTTATTTTTTAAACCTTAGTGAACCTGTTAAAGGCCATTTCAGATTTTTAAGTTTAGAACAGTTTTGGCAAATACATAGTTAGATTATGTTGAAACAAATACCTTTCCAGAATTTATATTACTAATGATTTCACTTATAATAATCTCAGTCAAAACCATTAAAGGATGAGAGTTACCATTTAGAAGAAAATTAGTAAGGCAGGAAGAAGGTCTACTATTTACATCTACTGGTGAAATTCGATAAGCTCCAGTACAATAGTGTAATTCTGAAATAGAAGAAAACACTGATTTGAAAGAATATAAAGAAATATTCATTTCTACAATTTAAAAAAAAACTTGCTTTTTGAGTCCCTAAACCAATACAAATCAAAAATTCAAGAAGAAATTAACCAATCTTTGTATAATATTTGAGCAATCATTTGATTTGTTCTTTTCTCTTTCAATTGTTTTTAAATACCTACCAATGTTATTTGTCCTTGGTGTGCACCACTTTAAAGTTATCGTTTCTTTAAACGGGCCTTCTCTACTGCTGCCACCTAAGTGGGTATCACCTTTAAAAATTTGTCAAGAAACATTAGTATTACTAAATAGGTCGTAAACTTTAAATTAATTGTTTGAACAAGATTTCAAAATGAGTTTAAGCTCTATGAGATGCATACTTCTGAAAAAAAAACATTATTTTTATAAAGTCCCCTAGAAAAATGCCAAGCAGAATATGGATATTACCTACAATTAAAGGTAATATGTAATTTCCCTCCAACTTTTCATTAATTAAACATTTCAGGTTAGTACACTGAATGTCATTGGCAAAAATTTCAAGAATCTACAATAATTCCTCCTTACCCACATCCTTACATGACAAAATAACGTAGTTAAATACTCAAAGGCTTAAGGAACCTAAAATGCACAACTAATTTTACCAAATCCTTATAAGTTTATTAAAGAGAAACACAGCCAAGGGATCTATGAAGTTGAACTTTGAACAGGATACATTTACATTATTAGTGCTTGTAATAGAGAGATTTGACCTATTCTGAAACACAAGGGAGAGGTTGCTTGACTTCCTTGACTGGTATGAGTTCTAAGAAGATGAATAGAAATTAAAAGAAATGGAGAGAAAAAAGCATGAAGATTATCAGGTCTGCACAGATGAAACAGAGAGGAGTATGTTTTGAGATAGAAAGGCAGAGAGGCCAGACAATGCAGAGCTTTGCAGGACATTAAAATAGTTTTGTCTTTGTCCCAAGGGCAACAGAAAAGCACTGGAGGGTTTTAAGCTAATGGGAACATGATCAGAATTAGCATTATGAAAATTCATCTTACTGGAGGGTGAAAACTGTATATAGACAGACCTTTTAGGAGACTGCTATTGAAATGTTGGGCAAGAAAACAATAGACTTCATTAGAGAAACAGTAATGGTTGCAGAGATGCAGATGTGAAAATACTGAAGATATTTAGTAGATGAAATCAAGAAAATGTGATAATGAGGCTGAACATGGTGGCACACACCTATAATCCCAGGGAGGTTAAGGCAGGAGGATTGCAAATTCAAGGTCAACCTCAGCAACTAAGTGAGGCTCTAAAAAACTTGGTGAGAGTCTGTCTCAAAGTTAAAATAAATAAACAAATAAAAAGGGCAGGTAAGGACTGGGGATGTGGCTCAGGGGTTAGGCACCCCTGGGTTCAATCCCTAGAACAAAAAAGAAAAGAAAATGTGGTGATGAATTAGATATGAAGAATGACCAGTATCTCAAAGATGATTCTGAGATTTATGCCTTATACAACTACAAAGATGACAGGGCCATCCACTGTAAGAGAGAACATTAGAAGACCAGTTCAGGAAGCAAAGCTCATTAATTGTTCTGAGCATGCTGAGTTTTCAATGGCTGAGAGACAACTATAAGATACAATTTCAAGGTAGAATACACAGATGTGGAGCATAGTAGACACACATGGGCTAAACTGGAAGCCTACAATCACCAAGTTCCAGCTCTGTTGTCACCTCCTTGGTACAGCTTAACTAACTCTCAGAGATATAATCAGCAGCCTCCTCTGTATTCCCACAGTGCTCTAATTCCATTGCTACATTACACATGGTGTCTACATGTTAACACGTACAACTACAAGTTAAGCTAACAACTATTCCAGAGAAATATTTTGTACTATCAACATTTTAACATTTAAATTATACTTTACATATTTTTTCTAAGTTTTAAAAATAAATAATCTAAAAACTGACATCACCTTACAGGTTCTTAGCAATTTCCACAAATTATATTTTTAAAAAAAGTTTTCTACATTCCTTTGTTAAACACTGTTACATTCACATAATTTTTTTTTTCCTTTCTGTTAGCCACTCACTAGATGAACTCCAAGATTGCTTAGACATGAACAAATGATACAACTGGCTCATGATCATACTTCAGAATAGTTACAAACAAGATCAAAGTCAACCATTTAATTCTCTAATAGCACAATCTACATAAAAAATATTCTACAGATTCAACCAAATGTCAAAGCCTAAAAGCTTTTAAAATGACCTTCAAATCTTAAAATTTCATTGAATTTAAGAACTGGCTGGAATATTGCACTTCATCTAATCCAGCATCTTTAATTTATAAGTATGCAAACTGAAGTCTAGAAATATATGAGACCTGCCAATTGATGGCAAAACTTTAACTAAAGTTCTTATGTCCTAACGCCAGTCTTCTCCCTTAAACCATACTAATATAGTTACAGAAACCAAAGATTTGGAGATGAGACTTAATGAATCAAAGAAATTTTTAAGAGGAAAAAAACTAATTTAAATTTCAAAATTTTTATCTAGGCAAGCTGTAGGTCTAACATTCCTTTAGGTCTGCTCTTGCCCTTTCTCTTTGTTAAGGCCACTTGCCTACAGGAAAAAAAATGACAAATACCATTTGAAAAAACTTGTGCATTTGAGAAAGGCATGGTGATCTTTCTGAATATTTGCTCAGTTAGCCTACTGTTTCCCATCTAACACAACATTAGTATGGCCATTAATAAATAATACTGTCATATAAGTTTAGAGAGATAAATTAAAGCCATTCATGTTTGTTTACTGAAGAACTTCTTAGAGGTGTTTAGTATGCTTTCATATGTCAGATCTTACAAAATAATACTTTAAAATTTCTCTTACCACTTTTCAGGAAATCTACATGTGCATCTTTGTGATGAAGTAGTTCCACATCATAATTGGCAGATGTGTTAGCATGTTGTTCTTCCTGTAGGCAAAATTTAAAACATTTAAAATGATTTGGTTTTGCTTTCTAAATAAGGAAATTATTTATTTTGCTTTTTGTTTAAAATGAGGCCAAATATATTCAACCATAATTTGCTAAAATAATGGGATAGTCTACTCAGTAATTAAACTATTTAAAGATGCAATAATTTTCAACAGCGTTATGAACTTTATTTAGAATCTACTGGCTAGGGCTGGAAATGTGGCTCAAGGATAGAGTGTTTGCCTGGAACATGTGAAGCCCTGGGGTTGTTCCCAGCACCACATACACAAAAATAAATAAGTAAAATAAACAAGAAGAAAAAACCCCACTGGCTACACATAGATATTGAAGAATTTAATGATTATTTTATGTCAGAATTAACATAGATGACTAATCTAGAAATTTAAAACACTTTTTATTCCAAATGTATTCTTGTTAATGCTTTTTTTATCCAAATATAATGTAATTGAAATAATTTACATAAAGTGAAAATGAAATAGTGTTGAAAAGAGCAAACAGCATCTTTAAATACCTGCAGTGAATTAGTGTAAACACCAATTACATAAAATAGCAAATACAAACTATAAACAAGTTTAGCAACTTGCTTTCATAGTAAATAGGAATTTTAACATTATCTATTTACCAAAAAATGAGAAAGATTGAAGAGAGAATCACACACAGTAGCATACTAATGTCAAATTCAACAAGCAAGTCATCTGTTATCCTTATAGTATTATTCTTATAAAATTACACATATTAAAATAAACCTATTACATTATATTACTTGTTAATTGCTTCTGCATCCAAAAAGTTCTAAAAGATAAGATTAAAATTTCTGGAGAAGAATCAAGCCATGGAATAAGGAAATTAAAAATGAAAGTATTATACTCATGCAATTTAGTGTTTATGATGTCATGGCAAAAAACCTGAAACTGGATTATACACAAGACAATTTGAACTTTCAGGTATAGTGATCACTTTATATTTTAAAAATAATCAATACAATTCAATTCTACTCAGTAACAATGCTTCTAAAGCTTCTATTGGTCAGGTATTGTCTTGGTCTTATATGACATAATAACATAATGAAAATCACAGTAATAGAGTCCTAAGAAAATCCATTAGTAAAATTATAGGACTTATGGATATCTACAGTTTTACAGTTTTTCAGTAGTAAACTAATTGAAAGCTATGGGCTATTTTTTCCTAATTAGACCTATTATCTATAAATATCTTTATGCTGGGTGGGCAAGAATACAAACACAGAAAAAGGATCCACTAGAAAACACAAAGTAAGTAAAATCTAATATTACAGCTGTCAGGAAAAGAATCACAGAAAAACAATTTAAAATACCAATTATATTTTAATGAAAATAATGAAAACATAATTTTTTTAAATTTCATATAACATGTTATTAGAAATAAAAAATATAGCACTTTATTCTGTGATCCTTTCTTGATGCTTTTCAATATTTACTAACCTGGTCAAAGACACTGAATGTGGGCTAGTAAAACAGAAAATATGATATGGAGAGAAAAAGTAAATGTTCGATTAAAATAAATAATACATATCAAAGACGTATTTAAAAAGCAGTTTTCAAATTTAGCAAAAAAAAGAACGCCTACCTTCATTGGAATATTTGTAATAGTAGTTGAAGCCAAGTCAAAATGTTGCTGTACTAAAATATTCAGTTTAGTAGCAAGATGCCGTCCTGCACGAACACTATGAACTTCACTAGTTAAAACTGGGGACAACTACAGAAAAATATGCAAGAAAAATAACCCACAAAACATTAATTCATTGTAACCTAGTATATTATAATACAAAAAAAAAATAAGTACTTTTACTTTTAGAACTTGGGGGAAGGGGAAAAGCCCACAAATTAACCATGACAGTTATTTAGCAAAATTTTCATATATTCATTCAACACATATTAATCAGAGTTTACTACATTATAAATCAAGAACTGTGTAAGTCACTGGACAATACAATGGTGAACAGTCTCCACCTTCCTAAAATTAGAGTGAAATAATTTTTTATTTAAATATATTTTTAATTTGTATTTTTACTTCTATTCATCTAAGCATAAAATGAATTTGAAGTGACTCACAGAAATACTACAGAAAAAAATAATTCATTTTGTTGTGAAGACAAAATTCTGCAGATAAAACTTAAAGAATATAGGAATCACCATGAACATCTCATTTTGTTGCCAATAAATGAGATAAGGCAATCAAAAGGTATAAGATAAAAAAAAAACACTCATTCCAGGGCAATAATATTTATTATAAATTATTTATTTTAGTTATTATAAAATAAAACTAACATATTGCCATATTATTACAAGAGGCAGAACAAAGTTAATAAAAAATGATAGAGATAATGACTTAAAAATACCACTTAACTATAAAACAGACTACAGCAATACCAGCATAATTATATTAAAAATTGCAAAATAAAAATTCCAGAATATAAGGACATATACTTTTTATAGGTGGGGGGTAGTACTAGAGATTAAACTCAGGGACACTTGGCTACTGAGCCACTCCCCAGCCTTATTTTATATTTTATTTAGAAACAGGGTTTCACTGAGTTGCTTAATGCCTCGCTTTTGCTAAGGCTGGCTTTGAACTTGCAATCCTCCTGCCTCAGACTCCTTAGCTGCTGGGATTACAGGCGTGTGCCACCATGCCTAGCAAGGACATACAATTTTAATTTAACTACATAAATAGATTTGTATTTCTAAACATAGACCACTGATGGAAAATAATCTGACATGAATTCATTTAACAATTAACATAATTATCTTTTCCTTTGAGATTTTCAAATTTAGTTAAAACGAAAAAGTAAAGGTTGAGAATTAAGTTCCCCCCACCACTGCCTAATATGTAACATTAGTTTCTTTATCAACAGAGTGCATTTTTATTAAGAAAAAAGAAAGTATATTGTTTTTCTAATGAAGAAAAGATTTTCATACAGTAAAAATGGCTACTAATAACTGAAATTTATTGAAGCACTTAGGAAGAATATAAATTGTGTATGGTTTGGCAACACATTTTATTGAAATAAACAAATGTCAATAGGCAAGCAAAATAGAAAATACTTTTTTTTTCCAGAAAATACTTTAAAAACTATAATTTTAACAACCTAAACATTTGTCTTACAGGTTTTGCTTTGAAAAATTTAAATATTTTCTTTTCAGTAAATATTGATATTGTGATCACTTCAATGCTAACCTTTCTCAGCATTCATTAATAAGAACTCACAGTGATCTTTTCTTCTGAAACTTTTATACCTACCTCTTTTTTAGGACGATCAGATACAAGGCTGTCTTCACCAACTGGGTAGGTGTGGATCAAGACCAACTCACATTTTTGAATCTGCATGAGACTTAAAGAGAAACTTTTCACTTAAAATATAAGAATATATATTATGTAAAGCATTTGGGTAGGTAAACTACTACAACTTTACTACACTAAAACAATATATTGCTACAACCAGATACTACTGTTAACACAAATGCTAAGTATTTAGAAAGATAGTGTATAACTGCTGTATTTGAACACAATGGTTTTATCAATTTTAAGTACAAAAATAATTTTCTTTTTGAAGGATTAAAAAAATACAGAATTCTTATAATTATCAAAGAGAAAATGAATACACTATATATTAATTTCCCTTGTACTAATAATTTCTCTTAAGAGTAAAATCAGGAAGAGTTGATTATTTCCAAGAACACAGATTAGTAATGCTAAGAACATCCCCCAACTTTATACTGAAATTTTGAGACTCACAGAAAAGTATAATCTTCAATGAACACTCCTATATCTTACATTCTATTACATGCATTTACTATTAGCTATATTTTCTACCTAAAATTTTATTAAACCATTTGTAATTAAGTTGCAAAGGACCCTCCTAAATACTTGAGCATGCTTCTCCTAGTAAAAATAATCCTACAACAATAATACCACTAACCTAAGAAAATGTAATCACTCAATCCAAATTATAATTCACATTATAATTCACATTAAATATGTCCTTACTAACTGTAATGTAACAAGAAATCTGTATTTGGTCTCTGCCCTGGAGTTCCTAGAACAGTGTTCTTAAAACCTGTATAAATTCTTAAGACAACTGGGTTGTACTAACGATCTATTACTCTAGTATTTGATCTTTTTTTTTTTCTTTTTGTATTTGATCTTTGATCTCAGTTTTCAACAAAAAGTTCTTAATTCCCTTGGAATTTCCTGGGTGATAGGAGTATTTTTTGTGCTAAGGAGGAAATTCGTGGTGGGCTCTTTGATAGCTCCTGGATGGTAAAGCTATCACCAGAAAGACCAAGCTATAATTAGAAGTTTAAGAGCTTTCAGCCCTACCCTACCATCCTCCAGGAAGGAAAGAATCATCAGAGAGCAAGAAATCAATCATGCCTATGTAAAGCCTCCATAAAATTCCCTGAAGCACAAGATTTAGAGAGATTTTGTGTTGGTAAACATTTCCACATGCTGAAAAGGCAGTACACCCCAATTCCATAGGGACAAGAGCTCCTGTACTTAGGACTCTTCCTCCTATGTACCTCTTTACCTGGCTGCTTGTCTGTAGTCATTATAATATCCTTTATAATGGGGTATCATAAAAGTGTCCCTCTATTCTATAAGCCACCATAGCAAACTATCAGACATAAGGAGGGAGTCAGGGAACCCCTCATTTCTACCCAAATTGGACAGACAGGTGAAAATCTAGGGATTTACTACTTGAGACTGATGTCTGACAGTGTGTAGGGTGGGGGACAATCTTGTGGCATATATCTTAATCTGCAGGGTCTGGCAAAAACTCTAGTCAGTTAAGCATCATATCTGAACTGCAGGACACCTAACTGGTATCTAGAGAGTTGGGGATTTTGTTGATGTGGGGAAAAAACCCAATACATTTGATTACTCATGGTATGGACATAGAGAGGAAAAAAAGTGTTTTCCTTTTCAATAGCATTTTTCTTTTTTAAAAATTCACACAATGCAATGAGTTGTTAGGTTTTGATTTGGTACATACTGAGTATGCTACCTACAATTTGCACATTTTACAAACACTTAATAGACTATGAGAATGAGCCATCAAAACAAATAGGCATTAGAAATTTAAGTGCTATTTTATCCTTCTGATTACATTTCCTGTGAGAAAAGTAAATTTCTTAGGTGCAAGACAAAATGGGAAGAAAAGCCTCTACATTCTTAGTAGTCAATACTTTTAGACTAATTTGTTGAGTTAGGACAGAATTCAAGGGAATACTAAAAATCACATTAAAATTCTTGGAAATAACTATAATAAAATGCATATAAGATGAAGTTGAAGACATTTATTTCTTTACGGATCATACTCACTGATCTGAATTTGCAGCAAGCTTGTTATGTTCATGAATGGTTTCCTGGACACAGTCTTCAAGCATTCGCACATGACTATCACTGTGACATAAAAAAGATATAGAAAGCTTAGATAAATAAATAGTTAAAAAAAATTGAAAATACTATTAAGATAAAAAATATCTACTATTATTAACCTGCATTATCTTGTATAAACACTTAAAATTACTTTAATAAGGATTGTCTTTAGTGTGTTCATTCACAATACCAAACAACTATCTGAAAAACTAGTGATAAAAAAAATAATAATCAAATCAATTTACATGACAACACAGTTTTCACAGAGATGAGTCTTCATTTAGAATTGCATAAATGCAGCATTAATTTTAAAGGGGAAAAAAATTAAAAATCCACTTGCAATGTGTTTAAGTGTTTATATGTAAACCATAATAGGAATGACAATTCCCTCAGTGAAAGGATTATTATGATTAATATCCACACCTTTTTGCATTAGTAATGCAGATTATTCGTCCTCTATTTCCAACACGTTCTGCATTCTCCATGAGTAAAGTACGAGCCTCATGTTGATATTCAGTAATTTTGCAAAGCGTTTCCACTGCTGCAACAAGACCATGCAGAATACTGCAGCATTCTGGATCTGCCCGAGGATTAGGAGGCCCAACAGCAGCTAATGCTGCCATTAGCTAAGCAAAAGGAAAAACAATTAGGTTGACAAAAGTAGTAACAAGTCAGACAAAACACTCACAAGAAAACTACACACCAATGTATTTTTAAAATATAGACATAGACATCCTTAATAAAATACTAGCAAACCAAATCCATTTGCACACAAATTATTATATACCATGATCAAGTAGTATTTATTTCAGAAACACAAAGTTGATTTAATATCCAAAATCAATTAATGTAAGACACTGTATAAATTGACTAAGAAACAAAAATCACATGATAATCTCCATAAACAGAAAAAATATCATTTCACAAAATTCAAGACCCTTTCGTGAATAAAACAAAACAAAATGACAACAACAACCAACGAAACAAACAAAAATATAGTGTAGGAATAGAAAGGGAACTTCCTGAAAGAGAAGAGCGCCTATGAAAAATCCACAGATAACATCTTACTTAATGGTAAAAGACTGGATATGTTTTTCCTAATGGAACTTACGAATAAGGATGTCCACTCTCACAACCTTTATATATACACATAAGTTATTTTTAAACTTCATGAGAATTGCTTACTCATAAAAGGTATCCAAAAAAGAAAAGTTACTGTTTATAAAAATATCATATAAAGTCCCTGTTACATAGGAAAAACTCAATAAAAAATCCTAATTCCTTAGAAGTCAGAGACATATGAACTGACACTCTGGCTCTGCCATTTAATCTCTTATAGATTTTTCTCTAGTCTGACAATAAAACCTATAATAAAACGTCTCCCACATTAATGTAGTATTTTTAAACTTTAACCAGAAAAAAAAAAAAAAACTTTAACCAACAAAAACTCCTGAAGTCTGACACCTTTTCTGTAATAAAATTTAAGCTGTATAGGATAGAGTTGTATGCTTAATGGAAAAAATTTTGGACCTACATATATATGTTAAACAACCTCTGGCTGCTGTACACCTCAGTCCATTCACCTGTACAAGGGAAGAGTTGAAGCAAAGGATGTTTAAGATCCATCTGGCCCAAACGTTCTGAAATCAGTCAACTTCACTTGTTACACATGACTATTCCTAATAACTAGAGAAAAACGTGACACAGATAACCAAAGCTAAACATTAAATATGCTAACACAGAGAAGACTAAACATAATTTATACAAAATGTCAATTCTCTTCTATCTTTTTTCTTTTTTTGGGGGGGTTACAGGGATTGAACTCAGGGGCACTCAACCACTAAGTCACATCCCCAGCCCTATTTTATATTTTATTTAGAGACAGGGTCTCACTGAGTTGCTTAGTGCCCCTCTATTGCTGAGGCTGGCTTTGAACTCTCAATCCTCCTACCTTAGCCTCCAGAGCTTCTGGGACTACAGGTCTGTGCCACCACCACGCCTGTTCTCTTGTATTTTAATACCAGTGATTTGCTATATTGTTGCCTTTACATCTGAAGTTTCTTACTCCATTCACAATTTAAAAGCAGTGCATGTGATAATGTACCTTCATCTCTAAAGTAGAAGTAGTGCTTCTTTTATGATTGGTCACCTATCAAATGCACACCTTCATTGCACTACAGTGGTGCAGGAAAAAACCTATATACCTCTTTGTATTCACCCACAGCTAGAAAAACTTCAAGCTTCTTCCACAGTACTTCCAAGAGATAGTACAAGAGGAATGCATGAAATCCTTAATATTATTTTTCCAAGTAATGAATGAATATTAAGAATATTCTGGTTGGGTACAGTGGCACATGCCTGTAATCCCATCTACTTTAAAGGTTGAGACAGGAGGATTATAAATTCAAGCCCAGCCTGGGCAACTTAGCAATACCTTATCTCAAAATGAAATTATAAAAGGGTTGGAAGGCTGGGATTGTGGCTCAGTGGTAAAGTGCTTGCATCATATGCATGAGATACTGCGTTTGATCCTCGGCACCACATAAAAATAAATAATTAAAATAAAGATATTGTCTCCATCTACAAAAAAAAAAAAAAGGTCTGGAGATGCAGAGCACTTGCCTAGCACATATAAACCAATCCCCAGTTCCACCAAAACAAACAAACAAAAAAACTAAACTAAAGAGATAAAAATGCAAAGCCAAGCCAATGAAATCCTACTCCTTAAGTCATTTATATCTAAAGAGTGTAAGGTTAGATATGTTTGATAATCACAAACATTATAAGGGATAAACACATTTTCTTTAAAAGTATTACACTAAAACTCACCTTTAATTAGATTATTTCTATTGAAGAGAATCCATTAACAGAAAAATTTTAGCATGACATAATTCAAAGTGTATCCAATATATCACTAATCCCTATCTCTCATGTTGTTCAATTTTACCAGTGAAGAATCTAGTAGAATAAAGTCTTCCATCCAACTAAATAATAGCAATGAACATAATCTACCAGAAACTCAATATTTTTAGACAAATAAAGTTAAGAAAACATAAACTTAATTAAGCAAGCATGAGTTATTTCTGTTCCCTCCACTATGACCACAGCAATTTTTAAAAAGTATAAACCCAAAGATGAAAGAAAAAGAAGATAACAACAAATGTCAGATAAAAAAGATATCAACAATAATACATAAAAATGAGTGAAGAAGTGGTAATAAACCTAATAGAACTGAACAAGATGAAATTTAAGTATCTACAGGGGAGAAATAGAGGCAAGATGATATGTCCTAAAGAATCTAAAAGAAGTTTGAGAACTTGAACACAATGCAGGGATGAGACAACATTTTAAGAACTATAAGTAGCTTTAAGTCAGAATAGGTAAAATTTGATTCTAGATCCTACAACCTAATCCAGGTAAGTGACTATCTCTTCCCCACTCCCACACAGAATTATACTTGTGAGTGGGCACAAAACAGAAAGGTACCAAGCATGGATACCACAAAGCACAGCATAGAACAAGGGTAAGTTGCTAGACCAGCACTGCTCAACAAAACTTTCTGTGATGCTGAAAATGTTCTCTGACTGTCCTATCTATTACAGTAACCACTATCTATGAGCACTTGAAATATGGCTAGTGCTATAAGAGAACTAAATTTTTAATTATATTAAATTTTTAAATTTAAATACACAAATGTGGCTAAATAGCTACTATATCAGTTAGCAAAGTACTAGACTCAAAACAGAAAAATTTAAATACAACCTGGATGTCTACGCACTGAATGACAGAACAAACCATCCCCTCCTGCTTCTAGAAAGCTACCTACAAAGTTTATAGAATATTAACTTTGAATAGTAGAAGATCTTCTCTGGAGACTACAAATAGTTCCAGAGAGATGATCTGTGTAACTCTGACATTTGGAAGTTCCTCAGCAAAAATAACTGTCTTAACCTCTGAAGCTTAGTCAGCAATGCCTAATCCAACATAAAGATTTTCTACTCTGCTGTTTAATGCCTTGTTTTTAAATAAGATTGCATAGACAAATGTCATCAGGCATTTAAGAAAAGCCTCAACATGAAAAGAACTCTTGAGAACACAGAGGGATCAAAGAAAAACTTAAAACACACCATAATTAATGGCTCCAGATAAAAAATATTACACCCATAGGTCTGGTGGCAGCCATCAGGTAAGACAAGATGGGCATATACAAGTACATCCAGGAGCTATGGAGGAAGAAGCAGTCAGATGTGATGCACTTTCCTCTGAGGGTCCATGGCTGGCAGTACCGCAAGCTCTCTGTGCTCCACAGGGCTCCCACCCAACCTGGCCAGATAAAATGCAGGATTCATGTGCACTGCGGTGGCCACAAATGTCCATTTCCTAAGGGTGCAACCTATGGCACGCCTGTCCATCATAGTATTAACCAGCTAAAGTTTGCTTGAAGCCTTCAGTCTGTAGTGAGTGAGATGGATGTCGCAGTGGGGCTCTGAGAGTCCTGAATTCTTACTGGGTTGGTGAAGATTCCACAAATTCTTTATTGGTTCATTCCACAAAGCTACCAGAAGAAATCCTGACACCCAGTGGATCACCAAAACAGTCCACAAGCACAGGGAGATGCATGGACTAACATCTGCAGGCCATAAGAGTTGTGGCCTTGGGAAGGGCCACAAGTTCCACCACACTATTGCTGGTTCTCACAGTACAGCTTGGAGAAGCTGCAATACTCTCCAGCTCCATCATTACCACTAACATAAGTATGATGTTCGTAAGGTTCATACCTAATAAATAATTTGGGACAGTCATGTCTGCTTAAAAGTGTTATTTGTCTGTTAAAACTAGTCTGCAGATTATTTCATGAATACTTTGTCAAATTGTGGAAGTTAAATTGCAATAATGTTTGAAGACAGTAAGTGATGGTGTATCTTGTTTCTAATTAGATAAACTTTCTGTCTTGCTTTATTTTATTAGGGAGTTATATGTCAGGGTTTAAAATACGCTGTGTGGTACAAAAGGTGTCATATTCTTTTAAAAGAGGAAAAAAAATACACCCGTAAAGTAAGAAAAAGATGATAAAAATGATATAGTTACAATGTAAGTACAAGTTATTGGAAATTTAAAAAATATAAATAACATTTCCATATGAGTCAAAAGATTCAAATAATGTAGAACCCAGAGAGAGGCTCAATGAGAAGAATAAGGAATTTAATCCCATAAATTCAAAATCCCACTAATAGGTATGCTAAAAAGACACAGAATATAGACAAGAACATTATCAAAGATACAGCACGGGGACTTTTTCTTGAACTGAAGAATATAAGCCATAGCACCATGAATGAGAAAAGACTAAGATATATTACTAAAAAATTTCAGAACATACAGTGGGAAAGATAAAATTCTAAAAGCTTCCAGAAATTATGAAGAAAAATGATATTGGACTTCTCAAGAGTATCAAGGAGGGTGTAACACAGTATAATGATGTCCTCAAATTTTTTTGAAAAATATACTTCCAATGTGGAATTTCTATGCTCAAAATATCAAAAAAAAGTAAGGTAAGTTACAGGAATTCTGGAGCCTCTACCAAAACTAAAGACTACAGAGAGAGAGAAAAATGAGACCTGAAAATTAGAGCAAGGAGGATAACTGCAGTGCAGTAAGCCCAGAAAGTGCCAGTTCAGACTGTGTTTCAAGAAGTAATTCGTAAAGGTATCAAACTGTTAAATTATCTAATACATCTATAATAAAAATACTGAGAAGTTTAAGCAAACATAGAAAAAAGGAAATAATTAATTCTAGGAATAAATAAAAATTTGCACAAATAATCATAGATATTACCTGGCATAATAGTGAATAACACTTTATGCAGACATTATAACAGAAATATGAAATTTTAAGCAAACCAATAATTCTGATATAATAATTCTGAGAAAACAGGGAAAGGCATGGGAATATAAAAAAGATAAATCCTCACTAACAATAATGATAAATAGATAAATTATAAATTATAAATTGAGACCTCAATAAGTAGGAGTAAATATATGTTGTTTAGAAATATGAAAATATATACCAGAAAAACTAGAAGTGAAAGATGTTTGGGGGTGAGAGGGTGAGTGAAATGGAAAGCTGTTTTTCTTTTAATTTAACTGGAAATTTTAAAACTATGTATAAATACAACATGGACATAAATAAATAAATAAACTTTTTAAAAAAAACTATTGCCATATTTAGATAATTTTCAAAAACAGCCACAACTTAAAACCTAACCATACCTCCTGTAAATTTTGGTCTTCTTGAGTCCAAGAATTTAAAACATGTGCTCCAGAGTCACTCACAATGAAATTCACCTAATAGATGTCAAAGAAACAATTAATATTCAACTATAATTTTACTTAACCACCATACTTTTATATAATATGCAATTTCTACCACTGGTTCATTGTTTGATTAATTCATTCATTTTATAATAACAGAATGCCTAGCTTATACCAGGTACTATTCTTAGCAGTGGGGACATGGTACTATAGGGCTGGATGAAACAATTCTGTCACAATGTGGGGGAAGTCTAGAATGGGGAATGTGATAAAGTAAGGAGCACTGCAACAAGAATACAAATTAACATGATAATTTCAGAGAGTGATAAATGCTATGAAAAACAGTTGTTAGCTACTCTAGATCAGGTTGTGAGACACAGGCTCTCTATAGAAAGTGGCTATCTAGAGAAAATTAAAATGACCAAAGGAAACCAGCCACTGAAAAAAAACAGGGATAGAGAATTCCAGGTACAGCAAACAGCAAATGCAAAAGTTGATAAGTGTGTACCCTTAGAAGAGTTTTAAAAAAATAAAGAGTAAGCAGAGTAGCAGGAAAAAAGTTCAAACTGAGAATATGACTCAGTGGTAGAGCACTTGCCTAGAATGCGAAAGGCCTTAGGTCTGCTCCCCAGCACCACAAAAAACTACCAGGTAGGATGATGATAAGGAACATATTAGAAAATATATCAAGTGACTATGTCACTTTTTGAGAGGAAGAAGAAATTTCTTTCTTTCCCCTGGATGATATGATCTTTTTTTCCCTAATATACATGAAATGGCTAGTTTCCTTCTTTAAAGAAAAGGTTTGATAATCGGTCTTTTCTCCAATGTTTATCTGACAGGAATAAATTTTATAACCACTTTATTAGATTATCTCACTTAAATCTTACAGCAAGAAAATAGGTATAATACTTACATAGGAGGAAACGAAGGCTTGGAGAGATTAAGAAATATTATCCAAGTCACACTGCTGGTTGCTAGATGCCAGGATTTGAACTGAAGCCTGTGCCTAAAATCAAGATGCTATTCTTCCCCTCATTATATATCTATACAGGATGCACAAAAATTTCAAAAGGGGACAAGCGCAAGCCTGCAGTCCCACCAGCTAGGGAGACTGGGCAGGAGGAGGATCATGAGTTCAAAGCCAGCCTAAGCAACGATGAGATGCTAAGCCATTCAGTGAGACCCTGTCTCTAAATAAATACAAAAAAAAAGGGTGGGGATGTGGTTCAGTGGTTGAATGCCCCTGAGTTCAATCCCTGGTACCCTCCCCCCCAAAAATTATAAATATATAAGGAACTTATTTTTTAACTTGAAATATATCTGAATGCATAATGTTGGACTCTCTATATTCACCTTAGCTGTGACTATGCTATCTTTGCCAGTCTAAGAATTGGCTAGGTCTCAGCCCAGGCTGCTGCAAATGAGACGGAAAGCATATCATCCACTTGTGGCTAACCAAATGACTTTCCCAAAATAAAACATCTGAGATAATAAAACCTAAAGATAACTTTCAATACTTAAAATTTCTATTAATCATTAATTTCTCTTCTTGATATAAAAAAAAATTCCATTTAGCATCATTTTTTTCTTTCTTTCCTTTTCTTTTGGTGCTGGGGATTAAACCTAGAGCTTCCCAATGAGCTACACTCTTAACCCCAACTTAGTATTTTAAGAGCATTTCTTTTTAAGTTGGGCAAATCCTAAGCAGTTTAGTATATATTCTTTAGAATGGCAAGCAGCCAGTCTGCTCAGATTCAGATTCTGGCTCTATCTCTAACTGGCTATGTGACTAGGGACAAGTTTCTTTACCTCAGTTTTTGTATGAACACCACAACTGTAATAAACAAAACTGATATACAGCTGGCAGCATACCAGCACAAGTAGAGAAACTGCTTATAGCCAATGCTCCTTCTGCTTGGGCTCCCATAATTCTCAATGGTCAGTGCTTATTCCATATTAGTTGTTACATATTAAAATTGCCTCAATACTTATGGTACCTACTTCATCTAACTGTTGTGACAATCAAAGGAGCTAATAAATATAAAGCACTTTGAAACATGTCTGGCACATGTAAGTGTTCAATAGTTACCAGCTGTTATTACTGGTTCCAATTAAATATCTATAATATATTTATCCCAAATAGCAGTTCTGTGTGCATTTTAAGTAGTAAATAAATAGTTCTAAGTCAAATCTACAACAAATTTATTTACACAGTTAAGTATATCCCCCCATATCATAAATTTTGTTTGTAATGTATACTCACCAGCTTTTTAAATGGAAATATATCATACATTATTCTACAGTACTCCATCGAAGATTCTACTGAGCAAGTCCACAATGATTTAGAGATTGGGGCCAGAGGGATGATTCCTTGGGTTCTATTCTTCACCAGCATATCAAACTCCACATGCTGTCGGCATGATTCTGCCATATAAGGGCAGTGATCCACAACAAATACTGTTTTATGAGATTCAGAAAAAATCTTCATTTTTAACCTATATGGGGAAATGTATATTAGTTAAATGGTGATATATAACATGTAATATCTTAAATTATTTCTAACTAACAGGACTTTTACACACACACACAAAAAAAATTTGGTAGGAGATATTAAAAATATGTTCAAAGAAATTTTTCCAACAAAGGAAAAGTTTAATGACAATGTTTACCAGGGTTAGGACCAGAAAGCAACTGGGTCAATTCAAATGAGACTGTCACTTTACCAAGCATAGAAAGTTACATTCCATAATTTTTTAATTTTTGCTTTTTAAAATAACTTAAAATTGACAGAAAAAAACATTTGATATATAATTGTATCTGATTCCCTTTTATTTACCAAACATGAAAAATAATAAATACTCTTCAAATACACTTTTGGTTATCCTAATTGACATTGATATATAAAAACCTCTAAGTCAGCAATTTTGAGCTTCCCTCCAAAAACAAACAAAAAAGTTTCAAGACTTCTGAAAAAGGTGAGTGGAGTGAGGGAAAACTAACAGTTAAGGAACGTGACAGCAAAAGTAAAGCCCAAAACATAATAAACAACTCCTAAGACAACTGCATATCGGGTCTTCGATTAGGATAAGGACCCCAAACTCATTCTTCTTCTTAACATTTGATAGACCACAATAATTTCCATGTAGAACAGAATAACTTGGTTGCTACAATTACACTGTTGGGGAAAAGGAACTTTTTAAACTTTTTCTTATTAAAACAGAGCATGAGATACTCTCTTACTTCACTAATAAAATACTAAATAGACAAATCCACATTCCAAAAGCACATGTTAAGCAGAGGAAAAAGTGTTCATCAAAACGAACTGTCTTTTTACGACCGCTATTTTCTTCTGTTCTCAAAACACATCTCCCCTTCATGCAAAACTCTCTTTAAGAAACCTCCTAGACACACTCTGCCGGGGGTTGGGAAGGGGGTAATACAAGGTGAGTGGATAGGGAAGACCTCAAAATCGAGGTTCGCTTACTTTCGTGCCTGGTCCTGCAGTGAAAACGAACAGAGGCTGTGCCTCTCTGGCAAAGGCTGCTGGCTGGGAGGGTGGGAGAATCAACGCACAGTCAGGAGTGTCTGGTACCAAAACCAGGGGACTACGCTTTCCCCGCACATCTCCAGAACACCGGTCCTTCCCAGGCTTCCTAAATGCAGGAGTGCGCGCGTGCGCGTGCACATACACACACACTCACACACTCGGGCTCGCGCGTGCGCAAAGCACTCTTCAACAGCCCCGCCAGGCTTCTCTTCCTCCTCCAAGGACCGACGCACAAGACGCCAAACAGGAAGAGGGCGGAGCCAATGAGAAAAAAAAATTGCCTCCAACCTCGAGATGTTCTACCCACTAATTTACCCAATCACCCTTTGGGAAGAATGATCCGGGCGACCTAAGAGTGTCCCCAAAAGTGAAGTACCAACCACAGCACCGCTGAACAGGCCACAACCCCTTAGGTTTAGAACCCATAGGCTTAGCACCCACCCTCCCGCGTCTGCTTTTCTGTCTCTTCACCTAGGCCCGTTGCCCCTGGAAAAACACGCGAGACTTAGCGAGAAGACGAGCTAAACTAGAGTGGGTAAATAGGGAGGGACACAGGAAGGCCCCGCCCCTACCTCTCCCGCAAATCAGCGGCGAGCGGCCGGCTCTGCTCCACGGTAACGCGAGGGAGGAAATCTCGCGAGACTGGGGCAGTCAGGGAGCGCTAGTCGGGGACGGTCGACGGAGGTTTATCCCGGGTCAGTGATGGGGCTGAACCCCGCTGACTTGCCAGTTGTCTGTGCTGTCTCTGTTGGATTCTGCGTCTGCTCGCTGAAGACGCGGAACAGGGGTGCGGAGTCTTTTCCTTTGGGTGCTTAAGACCCGGTCGTCAAAGGTCCTAATCTGCATTGCCGACGGCTGCGAGGGATTGAGAGCGCAGTAAGTGGTATAAACCCGGGACCAGAGCGGGCGTAGGCGAGTCGGAAGCTTCCTTTGCCTGTGGGCTGCCTCGGTGCGTGCCCCTTGAGGACCACCGGCTCTCCGGCCCCGGCCACTTCGCAGTCTCAGCTCTTGGGAGCCAGCCCGGTGCTTAGCTTTGAGCTCCTCTTTCCGGAACGGAGATACGGAAAGTTTATTGGAAACTCTCGGCCCCAAACCTGTGGACGCACCGTACCATCCGTATTTGTTTTCTTCTCTTTTTACCCACCTTGAGGGTTAGGGAAAGGGATCCTTTTCCTCCAGTTTACCCCATTGCAGTATTTGCCGCAGATGAGCATTCCCTTCTTGAAACCGCCCTCCAAGAGATATTACTCTTTTTTTCTGGTTTTCATCTTTATTCCATCCCAAATACTGATACTGACACCAGTATACGTCCTAACATACGTCCAAACTAGAAACCCAAGAATCCACAGTTCCAGTTAAACTGCACTGTATTGTTTCTTCTTTCACCAGAATTATTGCACCTACCCCAAACTAGTTTCCCCGTTAACATCCTTACAGTTCTGGCATACGTTTTGTTTACATCTCTCCTTAAACTTTTCAAGTAACCGCATTGCTGACAGAATCAAGTCCTAATTATCAAGCATGTCATTCAGGATCTTTTACAGTCTGTCTCAATCATATTTTTAGAGTCTCAACTTGCTTCTTCTCCAAATAGTTTAACGTCCAACCATACCAGACACTGGCTGTTTTTTCCAAAAGTGCCGTGCATTTTTCACAGCTCTTTCTCTTTATAGGACTGTAGCATCTGTCCCTGTTTGCCATTTATCAAAACTTAATTCGTGGATTTTCTCAGACTCCCCCAGGTGACAAAGCGCTTCAGATAGTTTGGTGGTATTTATTAAGAAGTATTGTTTGTTCATTTATCTGTCTGTTCTGCGAACTTGAAATTGAGTCTGAAATCATGTCATTTCATCTTTGAAACAGAATTTAGTCCAGTGCTTGGCACATTATTTATATGTACATATGTATACATATTTATAATAGTTGTAAAAACTTTACCACAAGAGTTTTTAGTTCCTTAAAAGCATGGAATTTTAAGACCCAGAAGGAACCTTGTATATTTGCTTGAAGGCCCCTGCCTATTTTGAATATGAGCAATCCCATACTCCTAATATGTATGTAATTGTAAAATTTTTAAATTATTGGTTGATTGGAATTATAATGGAAAGGGAAAAACCCCTATGCTTTCAAATAATTTTGTGTTTTATTATACTATTATATTTGAAAAGTAGTGGGATTATATGTGAGAGAAATGTCTTAGACTGTTTGCAATGCTTCCTGTGTGTGCATTCATATAACTGTGCCACTGACTCCTTGGCCTATAGGTTAGAAACAATGGGTTTAGATTAGGTTGGTTCCTTTTGGAATTGCTGTAACTGTTTGCATGTGTGTATATGAAACTTGTTTAATCGTGATTCTAAGGATATTTTATTATGGCAGGGGGCGGTTACTGGGGATTGAATTTAGGGGCACTCAACCACTAAGCCACATCACCAGCCATTTTTTATACTTTATTTAGAAACAGGGGCTCACTCAGTTGCTTATCGCCTTGCTGTTGCTGAAGCTGGCTTTGAACTCAAGATCCTTCTTCCTCAACCTCTGGAGCCACTGGGATTACAGGCCTGCGCCTTTTTTGGGGGTGTTGGAAATAGAGCTCAGGGGGACTTTACCACTAAGTCTCCAGACTTTTTAATTTTTTATTTTGAGATAAGTTCTCACTAAGATGCTGAGGCTGGGTGCTGGGGTTGTGGCTCAGCAGTAGCGTTTGCCTAGCATGTGTGAGGCCCTGGGTTGGATCCTCAGCACCACATATAAATAAATAAATTAAATAAAGCTTAAAAAAAAATACTGAGGCTGGTCTTGAACTTTCAGTCCTACTTCATTGGGAATATAGATGTGTACCACTCTGTTGGGTCCAAATGTATATGATTTTTCTAAAAATCTTCCAGCATTATTCCTTTCAAATTCTGTTCTGTCCAACTTTAAAAATTAATTTTCTCCAGGGCTGGGGATGTGGCTCAAGCGGTAGCGCGCTCGCCTAGCATGCGTGCGGCCCGGGTTCGATCCTCAGCAGCACCACATACCAACAAAGATGTTGTGTCCGCCAAGAACTAAGAAAAAAATGAATAAATGTTAAAATTCTCTCTCTCTCTCTCTGTCCCCCTCTGTCTCTCACTCTCTCTTTAAAAAAAAATAAAAATAAAAATAAAAATTAATTTTCTTTATAAAGCTCCAATTATGTTCACTGCACCAATGAAAATTTTCCATGATTTCAAATAGTGACATGTATGCCTGTATAATGCTTATTTTTATGTGTAATTAAATGCATAATTCTTGATCTCTTAAGATTATGAGCTTTGGGGGCTGGGGATATAGCTCAGTTGGTAGAGTGCTTGCCTAGCATGCACAAGGCCCTAGGTTCAATCCCCGGCACCACCAAAAAAATAAATAAAAATAAAAAAAGATTAAGAACTTTTCTGAAAGACATAAATATGCCTTTTTATTTTTCTATCTCATGTGTCAATTAATGTTATCTACTAATTGTCATTAGAGGTGTCTACTTGGACAGTTAAAAAAAATTTACACTAAACTGACATTTAAAGACATCTGTGGTATATCAGTAGTCACAATAATTTTGTGTAGGTCTAGCTATAAGATAGTAGATTTCTGGATAAAGGAAACAGATGAGTGACCTGAATTTTTTAAAATTTTTCTTAACCAAAAAGAAGTCTGTAAGTAAACAGCTGGCAATTGCTGTCTTGGGTAGGTGGCAGTTTCTTTTTCACCAGCAGCAGAATGTTCTTGAACCATCTGCCAGGAATCTTGAATGTACATGTTTGGTGGCAAGAGTGGGTGAGAATGTGGCTAATGCAGGAAACACACCAAAAAAAATTGTTTAAAAAAAATTTTCCTGCTATTTAGACCTACCTATAGAAAACAATGTAAACATTTTGTGACTAGTTAAAATAGGTAGGTACTATGAAAATAGGCAGATAAGTTAAAAGTACAACTTTTTTTTTAACTGAAGGCTATTTTTAAAAAAATTAAAACTTGTTAGTTTGAAAAGTACTTCTTCCACTCTACTTATTAGACAAAGAAAGGGAGGAAATAATTTTTCAGGAAGAATAGCAAAATAAATTAATATTATTAAATATTTTACTTTTGTGGTTTCACATACAGGAAATGAACATGCAAATTCTAAGAAACTGTGTCACTGTTTTTCTGAAATGGTAATAAAATTATCCTTTGAGCTGCCTGCTATTTACAGTTTCTTTCCCTGAATAGATGTTTTTATAATTATGAACAAATTTTAAGTATAGTTCATTTTGATAGTGTTTCATTATGCAGCCTAGAGAATGTTTTTTAAAGTAGATGTTAATTATAATTTTAAAAAGTCTATGGATAAACTTTTGTTGCTTAATTAACTGTAAGGTCTAATTAAAATGGTTCTTAGGCTTGTATTAGTTACATGAAAAAAATTTTGAAATTTTGTTTGGTTTTGGTACTGGGATTGAACTCAGGGGCACTCAACCACTGAGCTACATCACCAGCCCTATTTTGTATTTTATTTAGAGACAAGGTCTCTCTGAGTTGCCTAGTGCCTCACTTGCTGAGACTGGCTTTGAACTAGTGATCCTCCCACCTCAACTTCCTGAGCCACTGAGAATACATGCGCCACTGCAGCAGGCGAAATTTTGTAATTTTTTTAATATAAATTGTTCTTAGGCATTCTTGTTTATTTCTTATGACTATCTTGGAAGTTCATTGATTCGTTAGAGTCAGGGAATTTGCTTTGTTTTTCTACCTATGCAGGTCAAGATGGTTTCTGTATAAGTGAAAGCAAATAAGACCTTGTGAATCCAGCCTGGCTCGTGAATAAAACTGGGATCGGAAGATCTATTTCTGGTACTAGCTGGGCTCTTTCACTGGGTTCCTTATATTGGTAATTACTAAGTCTATTTTCTTTTCTTTTTGGGGGGTACTGGGGATTGAACTCAGGGGCACTCCACCACTGAGCCACATCCCTAGCCCTGTTTTGTATTTTATTATTAGAGACAGGGTCTCACTGAGTTGGAACTGGCTAAATTGCTGAGGCTGGCTTTGAACTCTCCATCCTCCTGCCTTATCCTCCTGAGCCACTGGGATCACAGTCATGTGCCACCCCACCCAGCCCCTAAGTCTATTTCTTATTGGTAAAAAAAGGAATGATAATACTTGTCCTGCTGCCCAATTAAAGTGGTACTCCTCAAATTCCGAAAGCTACCACCAGTTTGAATGAATTATCACCAGCATTTCGATTTTTATTCTAGAGTACTCCAGAAGTCTGGGTTGAATTAGATTGGAGAGAAGGCTAAATATAGGTAAAAACAATTCTGAAGAAAAAGCAATGACTTAGCAAGGGTTTTAAAACTATTAAAACTGAGGCAGTTGGGTATTGATGATAGACAAATAGCCATTTTAATAGGGTAGTAAAAAAACACATCATGGTTTTAATTGAATATCTTTAATAAGCACATCTTTTCATGTGCCTCTTCACCATACATGTTTTTTTTAGTTAGTATTAAAGTCTTTTGCTCATTTGCTTATTTTAAAAACTGTATTCTTAGTATTAGTTTTGAGAGATTTTCATTGTAAATACAAGTCTTTCATCAGATATGTGATTTGAAAGTATTTTCTTCCAGTATAGATATAGCTTGTGTTTTCAGTCTGTCTTTTTTTTTTTAAAGAGAGAGAGAGAGAATTTTTAATATTTATTTTTTAGTTTTCCGCGGATACAACATCTTTGTAAGTTGTAGCTGAGGATCCAAACTGAGCCGCAGGCATGCCAGGCGAGCGCACTACTGCTTGAGCCACATCCCCAGCCCCATTCAGTCTGTCTTAATGGTGTTTTTCCTTAGTTGTAATTTTAATGAAGTTCGGTTTATCAAATTTTTCTTTTAGGAGTCATGCTTTGGTAAACATCTAAAAAAAAAAATCTTTGTTTAACTCCAAGTTACCAGGATTTTCTCCTCTTGTTTCTTATAGAAGTGTTATGTTTAACATTTAAAACAGTGTTCCATTTTGAGTTAATTTCTGTATAAAGTGTAAGAATATTGCTGGGATTTTGATTGGAAATTGCATTAAATCCGCAGGTCATTTGTGGAAAACTGATCATCTCTATTATATTGAGTCTTTCAATCGTTGAACATAGTTGTGTTTCTCCATTTATTTAGGTCCTCTTTAGTTTCTTTTCATTAACTTTTTGTAGTTAGCATGTAGACATTACATGTATTTTGCTTCCTTTTTACCCAAGAATTTTTTGTTTTGCCCAAGATTTTTAAAGAGTATTATAAACGTGTTTTGTTTTGAATTTTTGATTTTTGATTCCCATTTGTTCATTGCTAGTTTATATAGGGGCCTTAAGCCTCCCACCCCGACGCCACCTCTGCTACCGCGGATTGATCCCAGAGTATTCTACTACTGAGATACATCCCAGCCCGTTTTTAAATTTTGAGTCAGGGTCCTCAAGTTTCTGAGGCTGGCCTGGCCTCAAAGTTATGATCCTCCCTGCGTCGCAAATCCCTGGGATTACAGCTGTACACTGCTGGGCCAAGCTTTTTTTTTTTTAATTTCTAACATAATGTTGGCTATGAATGAAGACAGTTTTATTTCTTTTATATCTATATGTCCCCCCATTTTCTAGATTTTTTACCCTCACTATTATTGGTTATTAGAATATCCTTGCCTTGTTCTAATTTTAGTGAGAATGTATTCAGTCTTTGTTAAGTATGATTCGCTGTAGGTTTTTTTTTTTTTTATAAGTGCCCTTTCTCTGTTTGAAACTTCCCTTCTAGTCCTAGTTTGCAGAAAGTTTTTACTCTGAAAGGATGTTGAATTTTTTTCTAGTGTACCAATTGGTATGATCAAGTGTTTTCCTCTTTGGTAGACTATAGTGATAGCCTTGAATTGTGGGATAAGCCCCACTTGGTCATGGTGTATTACTTCTTTAATATATGGCCAAATTTGATGTTATGGTTTGGATGTGAGGTGTCCCTCAGAAGCTCAAGTGTGAAACAGTGCAAAACTGTTCAGAGGAGAAATGATTGGGTTATGAGAGCCTTACCCCAACCAATGAATTAACCCCTCATGGAGTTAACTGAGTGGCAATTGAAGACAAGCAGGGTATGGCTTGGAGAGGTGCTTATTGGGGACCTGTCTTTGGGGTATATGCTTTTTTTCTGGCAAGTGGTGTCTCTCTGCTTTCTGATCATCGTGTCTTCTACCATCATGTCCTGCTCACCTCCCACCTCAAGGAATGGAATTGGCTGTCTATGGACTAGTTTCTGAAACCCTGATCCCCCATATAAACTTCCTCCTCTAAAATTTTCTGGTTAGGTCTTTTCAGTCATAGAAGTGAAAAGCTGACTAAAACATTTGATATGCTAATATTTCCTTGAGAATTTTTGCATGTATATTCATGAGGGATGTTGGTCTATGTTTTCTGTGTTTCTTTTACTGTCTTGTATAGCTTGGGTTTCAGAGTAATACTGATTATCATTTATGAGTTTGAAAGAATTCCCTTTACTTCTGGGGTTTTTTTTATGTAATAACATTGGTTATATCTCTCCTTCAAATGCATGTTAAAATTTGTCACTGAAACCATCTGGTTATGGAGATTATTTGCAGGATTTTAAAATTTTGTTTTGTCCCAGGGATAGAACCACAGGCCCTTAACCAATGAGATATATCCCCAGCTCTTTTTATTTTGAGATAGGGTCTCGATAAGTTACTTAGGGCTTTGCTAAATTGCTGAGGCTGGCTTTGAACTTGTGATCCTCCTGCCTCAGCCTCCAGTGTTGCTAGGATTACAGCTGTGTGCACTCATAATTTTGCAGAATATTTTTAACTATGAACTCAATTTATTTAAAGTTAAAGGACTGTTATAGAATAGCTATAGACTTTAATAATAACATAACTACAGTAACTATAATTAATAGTTATAGAATACTAATTTTTATCTTTTTTGTGATTTTATATAGTTTTAGTTAATTCATTTCGTTTAAATTATTCATTTTAGTTGTGTGGGATTAAATAGTATTCACTTTTGTTTTGAATGAATTAGGGGTCCACAGTGATAACCCTTCTTTTGTTCTTGACATTGATAAGTTGTGTCTTTTTTGTTGTTGTTTCTTGGTTATTCTTGCTGGAGATGTACCAACTTTGTTATAAAGAAGTGGATTTTGATTTCACTGATTTTTCTCTGTTGCTTTCCTGTTTTTAATTTTACGGTTTAATCTTAGTGCTCTTTATTATTTCCTTCTACTTTTACTTTGGGTTTATTTTGCTGTTCTTTTCCTATTTTCTGAAGGTTGAGGCGTAGATAATTGATTTGAGATCTTTCTGATTTTCTAATATAAGCATTTAATGTTCTAAATTTCCTTCAAAGTACTATTTTACATGTATGCCAAAATTTTTGATATCTTGTAGTTTCAAATTTATTTAGATCAAAATATTTCTGATTTCCAGAAATTTCCTTTTTAGCTCATTATTTAGAAGTGTCTTGTTTAATTTTAGAATGTTTGTAGATTTTTTAACCTATGTTATTTAATTCCATTATGATCAGAATATAATTTACATGATTGCATTTCTTTTAGATTTTTTCCCCAATATGTATTTTATTATTTTATTTTTATGTGGTGCTGAGGATCAAACCCAGTGCCTTAAACATGCTAGGTAAGCACTCTACTTCTGAGCCATAACCCCAACCCTTCTTTTAGATTTTTTAAGGTTTGTTTTGTGATCTATCCTAGTGAATATCCTATGTACACTTCAAAATAACGTGTACAGTAGTTCCCCCTTATATTTAGGCGATATATTCCAAAATCCCGAGTGGACACCTAAAACTGAAAATTACACCAAACGCTATGAACACTGTCTTTCTTATACATTCCTATGGATAAAGTTTAATGTATAAATTAGACCAGAGTAAGAAATTAACAATAGGCTTCTCACTCTTGAAATAGTTTGCACACTGTCTCTTTTCCTTTAAGTGTATAATTCTTGCTTTCCTAAATAAATCTCTGCTTCTGACTCCAGAAAATAAAAAAGAGATTAACAATACTATTAATAAAATACAACAATTATAAAATATACTGTAATAAAAGTTATATAGATATGGGTCTTAAAATATAGGTTTTGGTTTTGGGTGTGTGTGGGTTCTTCACTCTATACACAGCTAACTTTATGTTATGCCCTGCAGTGTTGCCGCATAGTACTAGAGTAATCTATCCTATGTCTGATGTCCTCCTTCCATGACTGCAGATTGTACTGGCATCTTTCTGCAGATGAGCTTAGTTTCATTGCAGTTGAAAATTCACATTGGATGGTATCCTTTCTCTTTATTTAGTCTCTTCAACTCTGCTGGAAATTCAGCAGCAGCTTCCTCATCAGCAGACACAGGCTCTGTAGTAATTTCAGTCCAAACCTATTCCTGAGTTTGTGTAACCATCCTTTACTTGCAGTAAATGGCTTAGTGTTATGTTATTTCAGAGGCTCCCTTCTGAAGTCTTCATATAGGCTGAATACTTTCTAACACAAAATATTACCACCAATCCGGATGTGTTTTTCTGTTCATGTCGTCCACCTACAAATTTAATGCCAGGCCCCACCTTCTTTTGTACTCAGATTGAAAAACAGTCTTCAACACTTTTATCTTTTTGGTTCTGGGGACTGGAACCCAGGGCTTTGCAGAGGCAGAGCATGCACTCTTATCACTGATCTACAGCCCCAACTCTCTTTTTCATCTTAACTAATTACTAATCACATAATCACATGCTGTGGCTGCAGCTTTTGTAGCTTGGGTTGTGACAGCAAAACTACCACAAATTTATTTTTTCTTCACAGTTTCAGATAGATCTTAGGAATCTTAGTATATAGTTTTGTGGGGTTTTTTTTTTCCTGTCCTTATGAGAATTTTTCACTTAAAGGAAGCACTTACGGTTTCTTTGGCATGTCCAAATTGCCAGCATCACTACTCTTGTACATTGAGGCCATGATTAAGTAAAATAAAGGTTACTTGAACACTGGTACTGCTACTGTGACAGTAAATTTGATAACTTAGATAACTAGTAAGTGACTAACAGGCATGGAATATAGCCAGCATGATTGGACAAAGGGATGATTCATGTATTAAGCAGGAATAAATAAAGATTTCATAACACTATTCAGAATTGCTTACAATTTAAAACTTATGATTGTTTATTTCTGGATTTTTTTCAGTTAGTATTTTTGAACCACAATTGATCATGGGTAACTAAAACCATAGAAAGTAAAACCATGGATAAAGAGAACTATCGTATTCTACCATTGTTGGTAGTAGTGTTTCATAAAATCAGTTCAATCCACTTAGATGATGATGTTCATTTCCTCTATATCCTTCCTGATTTTCTGCATACAAGATCTGTCAATTCCTGAGAAAGGAGCATTGATGTGTTTTAGTAGTAAGTGTGAATATGTCTATTTATCCTTTCAATACTTTCAGGTTTTGCTTTATGTATTCTTGCGTGCATGTTACATTAGGATTCTTGTCTTCTTGGTGAACTGGCCCTTTTATCATTATGTAATGTTTCTCTGTCCCTGATCATTTTCTTTTCACTAAAGTGTCTTTACTCCAGCTCTTAAAAAAAAAAAAAAAGAACGCCTATTTAAAGTGTACGATTGAATGGGTTTTAGTATATTCACAGTCATATAACTGTCAACAAAATCAATTTTAGAACATTTTATCACTCTAAAAAGAAACCATATACCATTAACAATTATTTCCTATTCCCCTTAACTTTTCCCAACCATACCCTACCCCCTGCTATACTCCAGCACTAGGCATTCACTAAATTAATTTCAGTTTCTATGGATTTTCCTCTACTGGACATCTAAGTCATAATATGTGGTCACTTGTGACTGGTTCCTATCACAAGCATAATAATTATCGTTCATATTCCTTGTTTCAGGACATCTTTTTATTTATTCATTGATCTGTTGACAGACTGGGTTAATTCTAATTTTGGGCCATTATGAATAATGTTGCTATGCATAATATTTTGCTTGAATTTTTTTTTTCATTTTCTAAGTGTATATCTAGAATGGAATTGTTGGATCATGTGTTTGACATTTTGAAGAACTACCAGAATATTTTTCATAGTGGCTATACCATTTTTACATTCCCATGGGTCTTTTATGCAAATTGCAAATTCTCCATATCCTAGCCAACACTTAATTTTTTAATGTCTTTTTTGTGATAGCCACCCTTAATAGATGTATCTCATTATAGACTTTTTAGTTTTGTTTTTTGTGGTTTTGGTACTAGGGATTGAACTCAGGGGCAGTTGGCCAGTGAGCTACATCCCTAGCCCTTTTATTGTGAGGCAAGTTTTTGCTACATTGGTTGGGATCTTGTTTACTTGCTGAGGCTAGCCTCAAACTTGTGATCCTTCTGCTTCAGCTTCCCTAGTCACTGCACCACTATGTCCTGCTTGTTGTAGTTTCGTTTCTTTTCTTTCTTTCTTTTTTTTTTTAATTCTTTTGTAGTTGTAGATGGACAGAATGCCTTAATTTTTTTATTTTTATGTGGGGCTAAGGATCGAACCCAATGCTTCATACAGGCTGAGCAAGTGCTCTGCCACTGAGCTACAGCCCCAGCCCTTGTTGTAGTTTTTTAATTGCATTATGTTGAGCATGTTTTCATGTACTTTTTGGTATCTGGCTTTCTTTTGATTAGTATTTGTATACTGCATCCTTTTTTTATCCTTTTACTTTTAATGTATCTGTATTATATTTTAAGTGAGCTTTATATAGATAGCATATAGGTTTTCTTAGAAACCTTATCACAATATGGGCCTCTTTGTTTCTCCTCTCTCCTTATGTTGTAGTTATAGTTGTATTCTATATTACCTCTGTATATGCTAAAAATTCCATCAGACAAAAGTTGGAATTCTTATTTCTAAACACCAAACATTTTAAAGAACTAAAGAGACTATTTACTGTTATGTATAATTTCTATTCCTTTTTCTTCATTCCTGATGCTTTTTCTTTCTGATATCATATTGCTTTTATCTGAAGAATTCCTTTAGAATGAGTCTATGGCCACTATCAGGTGTTGGGCTTCCTCAGTACTATTGATGCTGGCTCTGTTATTTGTAAGGGTCTCTAGCACTAGCTGTACCAGTAATGGTGAGGGACCCAGGTGCTTCACAAGGAGAGGCCAGGGCAAGAATCAGAGCACCTCTTCTGTGGCACTCACATGCAGTCCATTAAGCAATGCATGACAGGCAAGGTGTGGGGGTAGGCAGCCAGCGGTAGAACTGCATAGTTGTGGTGTTCCTTTCTGCTACTGTAGGCATGTCCACCCAAGTGTGGGACCTCAGACCAACCGCTAACTGCAGGCACTTGGTGACAGGATAGTAGTAGCAAGACCCTCCACCCTCACTTCTGTCCTGTCTGGGATAGAGCAGAACAAAGTCAAGGCAAAATTCCTCCTGGGGCCTGTCTTGGCTGTGCACACTCAGGGTCAAGACAATAGGGTTGGGGGGCTTTTATTCTAGGATTGCTTTAGATGTAATGCCCTCCATAGAACCAGCAAGAGTGAATCACATCTGCAACCAAGCAAAATTCCTTTCAGTGGAAGTGCATAAGCAAGAGAAGAATGCTCCAGGCATCAGGCAAGCCACCCCGTCCCTTTAGACTGCAGGTAACTCAGCAATTAGAGCTCCAGCATTGCTCAAAGCTATCCAGCAGGCCTCCATAGGCAAAGCAGCAGTGGGACCCATGGAGTTTTTTCCCTGCCCTGTTAGTGACAGGAGCCTGTTTGGGTGAGGGGGTGAGGGGTCCCTTCATTTCAAGCACTTGAGTGAACCCCCATGCTACTTAATGATCATGCCCTTGGTTTCTAAGGGCATCATCCCCAGTCTCCCAGTTCTTGAGGGTATTGCCTTCTGTTCTCATGTCACAAACCCTGTTTATGACAGTGTAGGACACACAGCAGGTTTGAATCATTCATCTGCTGAGCCATGTTTGGTTCCTGAGGCAGCTACCTACTAAGCCAGTGAAGTTGAATGTCGAAGTTCCAGAAATGTGAATACATTGGGGTTTCTAATCCTTAAAGCAGTCCAAAGTCAGACAGTAGGTCTCTTCACAACATGGCTCCTGAACTGCACCCTATACATTCTCTGGAAGGTGATATTAAATCCTTTTCAAAGCAAGTCTGTTATGTAGATTTCAGGTAACTTACCTAGGTTAGGCAGCAAGCCAGTAGGCATAGTGAAACTTTGCAAAAGCTAGGGTTACCAGTATCCACACTGATTATATTTTTGTGAGACTGTTTTTTACCCTTACCCTGCAAATGGAACTTTTTTTACCCTTGCCATATCCCAGTTGTGGGGTCCGGTGGCAAGTGCTAGGCTATTTTGTTTCTCTTACTGTATTCTTCTCCCAGGTTTATAAGAATTTACAAGGTTACAGTATCTCGCTCCCTGTTTTCCAGTGTTCTCCCATGGTCACTCACCTGTGAATTCAACTATATACCTATTACTTTGTTTCATTGTTGAGGGGGAGGTGAGTGCTGGGTACCTCTAATAGTCATCTTGAAATTCCCATTAAATTTCCCTTATATATACCAAAAGTTTCCCTTAAGAGCCAGTGTTATTCACATCAAAACTTTTTTTTCTTTTCACCATATACTAAGGAAAATACAAGAGTTAGGATTATAATGTGATTTTATATAAGAAGTATACCCAAGAGAAGATTGAGACTTTGAATAGCATGACACATAGAAGCAATTTTGTCTAGTTAGTAATATGTGTTTTTGAGGAGTGTCTCAGATCACCTGACTAAGTAGAGGCTAAGCAGAGTTCTTTATACTCTTATTTAAACTTCAAGCTTATATCATTTCTAACAAGCGAAATCACAAGGTGTTCTTAGATACTTTTTTCTCCCAATGAACAAACTTAAATGAAGCTTTAGAAGTGTAATTTTGTATATGTGAAACTAAAACAATGTGATATGCAGACTTTGTTTTGAGTCTCAATTTTAATTTTAATTATAGATATTCTTTTAGAAATGAGTTGCACAATTGAGAAGGCACTTGCTGATGCTAAAGCCCTTGTTGAAAGATTGAGAGATCATGACGATGCAGCAGAATCTCTGATTGAGCAAACCACAGCTCTCAACAAGCGAGTAGAAGCAATGAAGCAGGTTTGATTTTTTTTTCTTTGATTCCATTTAACAGAAGCAGTCATTGACATTTATGTTTTGCTTGAATCATAGCTACTGCTTTTATCTGTTCCCTAAATTTTGAAGTAGCTTCACTTGCATGTTTAGTCTGCTTTAAAGGAGGATATGTTTGTCGTGTTTAGATGGCATACATGTATGGATGTATGTGTGTTCTAAAACCTATAGATTTGCTGAGCACTATAATCCCAGGAACTTGGGAGGCTGAAGCAGGAGTATCACAAGTTCAAAGCCAGCCTCAGCAACTTGGCAAGGCTCCAAGCAACTTAGTGAAACCCTGTCCCTTAGTGAAAATTAAAAGGACTGGGCATGTGACTCATTTGTAAAGTGCCCTTGGTTCAATTCCTACTGCCAAAAATTTAAAACAAAACAAAACAAAACAAAACAAAAACTGTAGATTTGATTACTTTTCTGATAGAGATGCACATTTGAGTTTAGACCTCAAATGAATTTATTAGGTCTAGATAAATTTGACAAAGACCAGATAATACCTTTTACTAATGTTGACATACATTTTGCTTTGTCTTGTATAAGACAGATTTGTTTATGTAGTTTTCTTATAAAAGTACTTAGATGATGCTATTTAACAACCAAATATTTTCTAAAGTGATGCAAAGAAATACCTGGTTTACAGCCTATGCAGTAACACATTAGTACTTTCTATCTTGTTTTTCATTTAATGCTCTCAACTAAAAAGAAATTAAAAGGTTTTCATAACTTGATTATTTTAATATGTATAACAGTATCTTTCAGTGAACTTTAGAGTCTAGCTACCATTTTAAACCCTCCTCTGATAAAAATTTTTAACTATTAAGAAGACTATATAATCTCATGTATTGTGATAGAAATTAGAGGGGAAAATGTATGTTCACAGCCAACTTTTATGAAACTCACCCATTCTGTAAAAGGAAACAACCTGAGGTAATGCTCTTAACAAAGCTATGAAAAATAGTAAAGCAAGTTTACTTATTCTGTTTTGCAGTCATGTTGCCCTAAACAGATTACCTGCCTCCATAATGTCTGGTTTAACTCTGGCACTCCAGTGAACATATGCCTGGTATTAACTTGTTTTTAAAAAAGGAATTTGACACCTAAAGTTAAGAATCAGGAATGTTGTTGTGAATCCATTACTAGGTGTCTCATAATGTCTTGAAAGTAAATGATTGCAATTTTGAAGTTACATTCTTTCTTTTGGGGGGTGGGATACTGAAGATTGAACTCAGGGGCACTGGACCACTGAGCCACATCCCAGTCCTATTTTTTGTATTTTATTTATAGACAGGGTCTCACTGAGTTGCTTAGTTCCTCACCATTGCTGAGGCTGGCTTTGAACTTAACATCCTCCTGTCTCAGCCTCCTGAGCTGCTAGGAGTACAGGTGTGCACCACTGGGCCTGGCTCACTTATTTTTTTAATGCAAATTATTTTGCATTTCTTCCGCACATATTCTTTTAAGAAAATTTATATACCATAAAATTCCACCCTTTTAAATAATACAGTTCATTGGATTTCAGTATATTCACAGGTTGTGCAACCATAATCACAAATTACAGATCATTTTCATCACCCTAAAACTGTAGACCCATTAGCAGTATTTCCCTAGCTTCCCTTTCTCTTCCCCACTAATAAGCATGAATCTTTTCATCTGTGATTTGCCTATTCTAGATAAAATGATATAATATGTGCTTTTTGTGATTGGCTGCTTCTTTTTTTCCCCCTGGTACCAGAGATTGAACCCAGGGGCACTTAACCACTGAGCCTACGTCCCCAGCCCTTTTTAATTATTTTGTTTAGAGACAGGGTCTCGATAAGTTGCTTAGAGCCTCCCTAAGTTGTTGAGGCTGGCTTTGAACTCAAGATCCTCCTGCCTCAGCCTCCTGAGCCACTGGGATTACAGACACTTGCCACCACACCTAACTGTGATTGGCTCTTAACAGAGTTTTTACAATTCCTGTCACAGCATGGAATCAGTACTTCATTCCTGTTTACTGCCCAATAATATTGCATTGTGAGGATGCAACACATTGCGGTTTATCCATTCATCAGTTGATAAACATTTGAATTTTGGGGCTCTTACACAAAATGGTGCTATGAGTATTTGTATACAAGGTTTGGCATGGATGTAGGGTTTCAGTGCCCTGGGGTATATACCTAGGAGTGGGATGAATGAATTATATAATATCTTGTATGTTTAACTTTTAAAGGATCTGTTTATTTATTTTTACTTATTCACACATCAGATATGTTTCCAAATACTTTCTCCAGACATATTCTTTTTTAATCATTTCATTAGTATCAGGAAGAAATTCAAGAACTTAATGAAGTTGCAAGACACCGGCCACGGTCCACATTAGTTATGGGAATCCAGCAAGAAAACAGACAAATCAGAGAACTGCAACAAGAGAACAAAGGTAAGACATATTATCACTGTAGATGAATGGCTTCTTTTCTTCTTCTTCTTTTTTTTTTTTTTTTTTTTTTTGGTACTGGGGTTTGGACTGGGGCATTTTATACTGAGCCACATCCTCAGTTCTTTTTATTTTTTGAGACAGGGTCTTGTTAAATTGCTGAGGCTGGCCTCAAACTTGGGATCCTCCTGCCTCAGCCTCCTGAGTCACTTGTTATGACAGGTGTACACCCCCACACTCAGAGAACTTCTTTTTTTGGTCTTAGAATCTCATCCTCAATACTTAGTTTGCACCATTTTTTTTTTTTTTTTTTTTTTTTGTTACCTGTGAAATGACTCAGTTTCATTCTCTGCAGTTTCACTGCTTTAACCCCCATTAAGGTGCGACTGTCCTCTTAATCTTTTGTCTGTTCTGTCCTAACTGGTCTCCTTGATTCTAGTCTTTCTATTTCCATCAGTCTTTAACACAAGCATCAGATTGATTTCTCAAAAATAAATCTAATCATGCTACTTTTTGCTTGAGAACTTTCATTGTATCCTTATTTCCTTACATAAGGAACTTCAAAGTCAATTCCAGGCCTTTTCTGTCTTCTTCCCACAGCTCTTCTCTGTGAATATTTTGCTCTTGCCATTTCAGACCAGTTTCTCAACACATCATCCATTTCAATGCCTCCTTACCTTGAATCTCCAATCTTTAATTTTTCAACCCAAGAAAATCAAAGTCATCCCTGTGTCACGCTTCTGGGAAACTTTCACAAATTTCTCCCCAGAGATTTCTCTTAAATGTGTTTGAGTAGCTCTGCACTTACCACATATTTGTTTTCTCTATTATACCCTAAAATGTATGGTTTTGGGGTATTCTTAATATAGCAAGAGCATTGTCTGATGTTTATTTGCTATTTAGTAAATGTTTTCTGTTACTTAAAAACTGAGTTTTAAAGCTGAGTACAGTTGTGCATGCCTGTAATGCCAGTGACTTGGGAGGCTGAGGAAGGAGAATTGCAAGTTTGAGGCCAGTGTTGGCAACTTAGCAAGACCCTGTCTCAAAGTTAGAAATAAAAAGAGTTATGGATATACCTCAATAGTAAAGTGCACCTGGTTTCAGCCCCCACCACTAAATAAATTATTTGTCTTTTATTGTTACATGGGTAGAATTTTATATATCATGTTTTCTTTTTAAAATACCCTATGTATTTTGGTATTTTGGTAAATATAATATTGAAGAGAATATTTTGTTTACCCTAAATTTGAATAAAATACACTGTTATTCTTGATAGAATTACGTACATCCCTGGAAGAACATCAGTCTGCATTGGAACTTATAATGAGCAAGTATCGAGAACAAATGTTTAGATTGCTCATGGCTAGCAAAAAAGATGATCCAGGTATAATAATGAAGTTAAAGGAGCAGCATTCCAAGGTAATCCATTCCATAAAGGTAACTTGAACAGGAAAAGAGGGACAGTTGGTTGTGTTCAGATTAAAAAAGGGATATCTAGTAATGCCGTGTTAACATGACATTGACTACTTCATGTTTTTAACTGACATTTTCTGCCTTCTCTTTTCTCACTTCTTCTTTGTTATGTGCCATATTCTGTTTGATTTTTTTTTTTCCTAACTCATACTGTTTGCTAGTAACTTTTAAACAAGTATATATGTATATTACACACACTGTTTTGGAAATAAAGGTAAGTTTGTTCAATTCAAAATTAGTTTTGTAAGTTGTCTACTTTTAAGAAATATTTCTCCCAGTAAATTTATATAATGACACATTTTGTGAGAACAAAAATTGAAATGCTTTGAAATTTTAAAAAAATTTTGAAAGCAACTAAATGTAAATTTGTTTTTCTGAAGACCATTTTCTGAGTGAGGCTAATTTATCTACTCTATGAATGATCCTGATTATAATAAAAAACTATGGGGTTGGGGAGAAGAAAAGATTGTACCAGTCTATTTAAATTTTGCTCTCGGGATTGCATACCAGTTGACATCATTTTTAGAGGCAAAACTGAAGTGGTTAGAAACTAGTGTTTTTTTCCTATTGTTCTTGTGGGATTCCTGTGTCTATTTCCTTTGGTATGTTCCTGTATTTACTGGCAACTGTTATGAAGATAAATAGACTAATCTCTTCACCATTTACGTGATATTTTAAACTTAATTTTAGCTGCTGGTGTAAAATAGAAATATTAAAGGTTGTGATAACCTGGCCATTATCTATAGTGCATAATGGTGAGATACATAAGACATTTTTTATCTTTCTCAATTAGGAAAACACATCTGGTGCTTATGTTTTTAAATTATTATTAATTCTTCTGGAATTAAATGCCTAGTAAATAACTCTTTGAGAAAACCTAATAGGTTCTTCTTGTGTCAACTAGTAAATTAATAAATTAATAACTTTGGGCTTGATATTATCTAATATTCATCTCCTAGCCAAATGGAAATCCTTGGCTATTTAGGGAAAATCTTTTGAATATGAAATCTATAGTTGGGCTGGGGATGTAGCTTCATTGAGCACTAGCCCAGCTGTGCAAGGCCTTGAGTTAGATCCCTAGCATTAGAAAAAAAAAAAAAATCCATTGTTAATGAGACTATTACAAATCATTTAAATTTAACAGTATAACTAAGAGTCTTTTTTTTTAAGTTATGAAGAGAAATTGAGTTAAAATTATTGATAAGATGAATGTAATCTTGACATATTCTAAAAGGACCTTCTCTTTTATAACTTGAAAAATAAATTTTAAAGATCTAAAGGGAAGAGAATACCATGTCAAAAAAATGCTTAGGATCTGATATTGCAGCTTGTTAGTCCCATCTGGTAGCAATTATGACAGAGCAAATGTTTTCTAAAACACATTAGGGGATAGAGATGTAGCTCAGTGGTATTGTGTGTGCTTAGCAAGCATGAAACCCTGGGTTTAATCCCCAGCACAAAATATAAATAAAACACATTAGATTTAATCATTCATTGAAGCTGTTTTACTAATTAGTAAAGTTAAACATTTTCTAGATTGCTCTAAACCATCCATTTTCATTATGTGGATTGAATTTAAGTGCTGATCCTTGCCTTCCATAAAATGATTATAAAGTTACTGGTTATTAATTCTAACTAATACATATTAATGTTTGTGATTTTGATTTTTCCCAAAAAGGAGACACCTTGACTCAGTTAAACAAACATTTAATAACACTTGCACGGGGTTAGTTGTTAAGCATAATAACAATGTGAATGAACGAATAAGTTAAATTACTATTTGAGCTTGTAATGGGAGATACAGACACAAACCTAATTAATATAGGGCAGGGTCTGATAGAAATAGGAATTGTTACCAGAATACTAAAAATCAATATTAGTTCTTGTGAGGAAAATCTGGAAAGATGTTCAATAAAGAGAAAATGTATCCAAATTCAACCTTGAATTAATTATGAAGGTGGGGAGGGTTTCCATAAGCAGAAGTGGGTAAACAGAAATACCATAAAGGCACAAAACAATGGGATTCAAGGACATGTTTGAGTATTAGTGCCCTGATAACACCTAAACACAAAAATAATTTTAAGACAGGGGTAACATAAAGTTACACATAGCAACATTTTGGAGTAGAAGACCCTTTTGAAATACTACAGAAGTCTGTAAAAAGTTTAAGAATTTATTTTCATCCAAATAATTATTTTTATTTTATTTTTAACATACCTTTTTGGAAATCTTAAAAAAACAAACATTTTGAACAGTTGGCTAACACGCATGAACTAACACTCATTCAGTTTTTAAAGTACGGATAATGTCCGTATTAACATTATAATGACTCTGTACTACAGATTGACATGGTACATCGTAACAACTCCGAAGGATTCTTCCTTGATGCATCTCGACACGTCCTTGAAGCACCTCAACATGGACTGGAAAGGAGGCACTTGGAAGCAAATCAGAATGTACACTAAATAAAACAGTCAATTTTGGGGTGTGGATGGAAAGGGGGTCCATTTAAAAAGTTGTTTTACTTTGAATTTCCCTCCCAGAATAGATCAGCAAATAAATGAAATCAAATAAAAATAAAATGCTGTGCTTTTGGTAGTTATGCTGTTTAGTGTAGAAACTTTAAAAATTTGTCATTAATTCTCTATATATTGTATCATACACAGTCACTAATTCTCTTGTGTATTGTATCATACACAGACTAGAGATTTTAAATGATATTTAGCCCAGTTTTGCATTTATTTTCTCTTATTAGCTTTGTTGCTACAGTTTTTGTTTCAACAAAACAGTTACATCAAGGACATTTTCTTGTCCTGGACATTAAGGATATTTTCTTGACATTAATTTTAACCTGATTTCTTAAAGTCTTGGTCTATCAAAAAGGAAATGTTTTAAATTAGATTTTTTATAGTTTGTAGTCCTTTACAGTTCACAAATAAGACAAAAATGTCTTTTGTTTATATAATTTAGTAGTGCTCTTTCTATGTGTCTTCTCTTTTTTAAAAAAACTTGTAGCCATTCTTTTATCTTCTTAGTAAAGTAAAAATAAGCCTAGTTATTTATTTTAACAAAGTTAAAAATGAAAAGCATTAGGTACACTCCTATAATCCCAGCAACTCTAGAGGTTGAAGCAGAAGGATCACAAGTTCAAGATCAGCTTCAGCAACTTAGCAGGATCCTCAGTAACTTAGGGAGACCCTGTCTCAAAAAATATAAAGGACTGGGGATATAGCTCAG